>NW_028113791.1:0-27866 GCF_964289735.1 Phaethon aethereus | reverse complement strand
CGTTTCATTTTGCTTTTTGGAGTGCGAGATTGAGAAAAAGCACAGAGTCTGTTTGCAAGGGTAGGAAAGAGCAGAGACCGAGTCTTGCTGTTTATCTGCAATGACTGCCAGGGCAAGTGAGGACCAGCAAGACAATTCCTGCCTAGCACCTTCCTTGGAGGAGAGAGAGTGCAACGTTTCATTTTAGCATTTTGGCGCTCACGAGGGAGACAAACTTCTTTGGCTGTTTGCAAGGCTATGAAAGAGCAGAGACCCTGTCTTGCTGTTTATCTGCAGTGACTGCCAGGGCAAGTGAGGACCAGCAAGACAATTCCTGCCTAGCACCTTCCTTGGAGGAGAGAGAGTGCAACGTTTCATTTTAGCATTTTGGCGCTCACGAGGGAGACAAACTGCTTTGGCTGTTTGCAAGGCTAGGAAAGAGCAGAGCCCCAGTCTTGCTGTTTATCTGCAATGACTGCCAGGGCAAGCGAGGACCAGCAAGACAATTCCTGCCTAGCACCTTCCTTGGAGGAGAGAGAGTGCAACGTTTCATTTTAGCATTTTGGCGCTCACGAGGGAGACAAACTTCTTTGGCTGTTTGCAAGGCTATGAAAGAGCAGAGACCCTGTCTTGCTGTTTATCTGCAGTGACTGCCAGGGCAAGTGAGGACCAGCAAGACAATTCCTGCCTAGCACCTTCCTTGGAGGAGAGAGAGTGCAACGTTTCATTTTAGCATTTTGGCGCTCACGAGGGAGACAAACTGCTTTGGCTGTTTGCAAGGCTAGGAAAGAGCAGAGCCCCAGTCTTGCTGTTTATCTGCAATGACTGCCAGGGCAAGTGAGGTCCAGCAAGACAATTCCTGCCTAGCACCTTCCTTGGAGGAGAGAGAGTGCAACGTTTCATTTTAGCATTTTGGCGCTCACAAGGGAGACAAACTGCTTTTGCTGTTTGCAAGGCTAGGATAGAGCAGAGCCCCAGTCTTGCTGTTTATCTGCAATGACTGCCAGGGCAAGTGAGGACCAGCAAGACAATTCCTGCCTAGCACCTTCCTTGGAGGAGAGAGAGTGCAACGTTTCATTTTAGCATTTTGGCGCTCACGAGGGAGACGAACTTCTTTTGCTGTTTGCAAGGCTAGGAAAGAGCAGAGCCCCAGTCTTGCTGTTTATCTGCAATGACTGCCTGGGCAAGTGAGGACCAGCAAGACAATTCCTGCCTAGCACCTTCCTTGGAGGAGAGAGAGTGCAACGTTTCATTTTGCTTTTTGGAGTGCGAGATTGAGAAAAAGCACAGTGTCTGTTTGCAAGGGTAGGGAAGAGCAGAGCCCCAGTCTTGCTGTTTATCTGCAATGACTGCCAGGGCAAGTGAGGACCAGCAAGACAATTCCTGACTAGCACCTTCCTTGGAGGAGAGAGAGTGCAACGTTTCATTTTAGCATTTTGGCGCTCACAAGCAAGACGAACTTCTTTTGCTGTTTGCAAGGCTAGGAAAGAGTAGAGCCCCAGTCTTGCTGCTTATCTGCAATGACTGCCAGGGCAAGTGAGGACCAGCAAGACAATTCCTGCCTAGCACCTTCCTTGGAGGAGAGAGAGTGCAACGTTTCATTTTGCTTTTTGGAGTGCGAGATTGAGAAAAAACACAGTGTCTGTTTGCAAGGGTAGGAAAGAGCAGAGCCCCAGTCTTGCTGTTTATCTGCAATGACTGCCAGGGCAAGTGAGGACCAGCAAGACAATTCCTGCCTAGCACCTTCCTTGGAGGAGAGAGAGTGCAACGTTTCATTTTAGCATTTTGGCGGTCACAAGCAAGACGAACTTCTTTTGCTGTTTGCAAGGCTAGGAAAGAGCAGAGCCCCAGTCTTGCTGCTTATCTGCAATGACTGCCAGGGCAAGTGAGGACCAGCAAGACAGTTCCTGCCTAGCACCTTCCTTGGAGGAGAGAGAGTGCAGCGTTTCATTTTAGCATTTTGGCGCTCACGAGGGAGACAAACTTCTTTTGCTGTTTGCAAGGCTATGAAAGAGCAGAGCCCCTGTCTTGCTGTTTATCTGCGATGACTGCCAGGGCAAGTGAGGACCAGCAAGACAATTCCTGCCTAGCACCTTCCTTGGAGGAGAGAGAGTGCAACGTTTCATTTTAGCATTTTGGCGCTCACGAGGGAGACAAACTGCTTTGGCTGTTTGCAAGGCTAGGAAAGAGCAGAGCCCCAGTCTTGCTGTTTATCTGCAATGACTGCCAGGGCAAGTGAGGTCCAGCAAGACAATTCCTGCCTAGCACCTTCCTTGGAGGAGAGAGAGTGAAACGTTTCATTTTAGCATTTTGGCGCTCACAAGGGAGACAAACTGCTTTTGCTGTTTGCAAGGCTAGGATAGAGCAGAGCCCCAGTCTTGCTGTTTATCTGCAATGACTGCCAGGGCAAGTGAGGACCAGCAAGACAATTCCTGCCTAGCACCTTCCTTGGAGGAGAGAGAGTGCAACGTTTCATTTTGCTTTTTGGAGTGCGAGATTGAGAAAAAGCACAGTGTCTGTTTGCAAGGGTAGGGAAGAGCAGAGCCCCAGTCTTGCTGTTTATCTGCAATGACTGCCAGGGCAAGTGAGGACCAGCAAGACAATTCCTGACTAGGACCTTCCTTGGAGGAGAGAGAGTGCAACGTTTCATTTTAGCATTTTGGCGCTCACAAGCAAGACGAACTTCTTTTGCTGTTTGCAAGGCTAGGAAAGAGTAGAGCCCCAGTCTTGCTGCTTATCTGCAATGACTGCCAGGGCAAGTGAGGACCAGCAAGACAATTCCTGCCTAGCACCTTCCTTGGAGGAGAGAGAGTGCAACGTTTCATTTTGATTTTTGGAGTGCGAGATTGAGAAAAAGCACAGTGTCTGTTTGCAACGGTAGGAAAGAGCAGAGCCCCAGTCTTGCTGTTTATCTGCAATGACTGCCAGGGCAAGTGAGGACCAGCAAGACAATTCCTGCCTAGCACCTTCCTTGGAGGAGAGAGAGTGCAACGTTTCATTTTAGCATTTTGGCGGTCACAAGCAAGACGAACTTCTTTTGCTGTTTGCAAGGCTAGGAAAGAGCAGAGCCCCAGTCTTGCTGCTTATCTGCAATGACTGCCAGGGCAAGTGAGGACCAGCAAGACAGTTCCTGCCTAGCACCTTCCTTGGAGGAGAGAGAGTGCAGCGTTTCATTTTAGCATTTTGGCGCTCACGAGGGAGACAAACTTCTTTTGCTGTTTGCAAGGCTATGAAAGAGCAGAGCCCCTGTCTTGCTGTTTATCTGCGATGACTGCCAGGGCAAGTGAGGACCAGCAAGACAATTCCTGCCTAGCACCTTCCTTGGAGGAGAGAGAGTGCAACGTTTCATTTTAGCATTTTGGCGCTCACGAGGGAGACAAACTGCTTTGGCTGTTTGCAAGGCTAGGAAAGAGCAGAGCCCCAGTCTTGCTGTTTATCTGCAATGAGTGCCAGGGCAAGTGAGGTCCAGCAAGACAATTCCTGCCTAGCACCTTCCTTGGAGGAGAGAGAGTGAAACGTTTCATTTTAGCATTTTGGCGCTCACAAGGGAGACAAACTTCTTTGGCTGTTTGCAAGGCTAGGATAGAGCAGAGCCCCAGTCTTGCTGTTTATCTGCAATGACTGCCAGGGCAAGTGAGGACCAGCAAGACAATTCCTGCCTAGCACCTTCCTTGGAGGAGAGAGAGTGCAACGTTTCATTTTAGCATTTTGGCGCTCACGAGGGAGACGAACTTCTTTTGCTGTTTGCAAGGCTAGGAAAGAGCAGAGCCCGAGTCTTGCTGTTTATCTGCAATGACTGCCAGGGCAAGTGAGGACCAGCAAGACAATTCCTGCCTAGCACCTTCCTTGGAGGAGAGAGAGTGCAACGTTTCATTTTGCTTTTTGGAGTGCGAGATTTAGAAAAAGCACAGTGTCTGTTTGCAAGGGTAGGGAAGAGCAGAGCCCCAGTCTTGCTGTTTATCTGCAATGACTGCCAGGGCAAGTGAGGACCAGCAAGACAATTCCTGACTAGCACCTTCCTTGGAGGAGAGAGAGTGCAACGTTTCATTTTAGCATTTTGGCGCTCACAAGGGAGACAAACTGCTTTTGCTGTTTGCAAGGCTAGGAAAGAGCAGAGCCCCAGTCTTGCTGTTTATCTGCAATGACTGCCAGGGCAAGTGAGGACCAGCAAGACAATTCCTGCCTAGCACCTTCCTTGGAGGAGAGAGAGTGCAACGTTTCATTTTGCTTTTTGGAGTGCGAGATTGAGAAAAAGCACAGTGTCTGTTTGCAAGGGTAGGAAAGAGCAGAGCCCCAGTCTTGCTGTTTATCTGCAATGACTGCCAGGGCAAGTGAGGACCAGCAAGACAATTCCTGCCTAGCACCTTCCTTGGAGGAGAGAGAGTGCAACGTTTCATTTTGCTTTTTGGAGTGCGAGATTTAGAAAAAGAACAGTGTCTGTTTGCAAGGGTAGGGAAGAGCAGAGCCCCAGTCTTGCTGTTTATCTGCAATGACTGCCAGGGCAAGTGAGGACCAGCAAGACAATTCCTGCCTAGCACCTTCCTTGGAGGAGAGAGAGTGCAACGTTTCATTTTAGCATTTTGGCGCTCACAAGGGAGACAAACTGCTTTTGCTGTTTGCAAGGCTAGGAAAGAGCAGAGCCCCAGTCTTGCTGTTTATCTGCAATGACTGCCAGGGCAAGTGAGGACCAGCAAGACAATTCCTGCCTAGCACCTTCCTTGGAGGAGAGAGAGTGCAACGTTTCATTTTAGCATTTTGGCGCTCACGAGGGAGACGAACTTCTTTTGCTGTTTGCAAGGCTAGGAAAGAGCAGAGCCCCAGTCTTGCTGTTTATCTGCAATGACTGCCAGGGCAAGTGAGGACCAGCAAGACAATTCCTGCCTAGCACCTTCCTTGGAGGAGAGAGAGTGCAACGTTTCATTTTGCTTTTTGGAGTGCGAGATTTAGAAAAAGAACAGTGTCTGTTTGCAAGGGTAGGGAAGAGCAGAGCCCCAGTCTTGCTGTTTATCTGCAATGACTGCCAGGGCAAGTGAGGACCAGCAAGACAATTCCTGCCTAGCACCTTCCTTGGAGGAGAGAGATTGCAACGTTTCATTTTGCTTTTTGGAGTGCGAGATTGAGAAAAAGCACAGTGTCTGTTTGCAAGGGTAGGAAAGAGCAGAGCCCGAGTCTTGCTGTTTATCTGCAATGACTGCCAGGGCAAGTGAGGACCAGCAAGACAATTCCTGACTAGCACCTTCCTTGGAGGAGAGAGAGTGCAACGTTACATTTTAGCATATTGGCGGTTACAAGCAAGACGAACTTCTTTTGCGGTTTGCAAGGCTAGGAAAGAGCAGAGCCCCAGTCTTGCTGCTTAACTGCAATGACTGCCAGGGCAAGTGAGGACCAGCAAGACAATTCCTGACTAGCACCTTCCTTGGAGGAGAGAGAGTGCAACGTTTCATTTTAGCGTTTTGGCGCTCACGAGGGAGACAAACTGCTTTTGCTGTTTGCAAGGCTATGAAAGAGCAGAGCCCCAGTCTTGCTGCTTATCTGCAATGACTGCCAGGGCAAGTGAGGACCATCAAGACAATTCCTGCCTAGCACCTTCCTTGGAGGAGAGAGAGTGCAACGTTTCATTTTGCTTTTTGGAGTGCGAGATTTAGAAAAAGAACAGTGTCTGATTGCAAGGGTAGGAAAGAGCAGAGCCCCAGTCTTGCTGTTTATCTGCAATGACTGCCAGGGCAAGTGAGGACCAGCAAGACAATTCCTGACTAGAACCTTCCTTGGAGAAGAGAGAGTGCAACGTTTCATTTTAGCATTTTGGCGCTCACGAGGGAGACAAACTGCTTTTTCTGTTTGCAAGGCTATGAAAGAGCAGAGCCCCAGTCTTGCTGCTTATCTGCAATGACTGCCAGGGCAAGTGAGGACCAGCAAGACAATTCCTGCCTAGCACCTTCCTTGGAGGAGAGAGAGTGCAACGTTTCATTTTAGCATTTTGGCGCTCACAAGGGAGACAAACTGCTTTTGCTGTTTGCAAGGCTAGGATAGAGCAGAGCCCCAGTCTTGCTGTTTATCTGCAATGACTGCCAGGGCAAGTGAGGACCAGCAAGACAATTCCTGACTAGCACCTTCCTTGGAGGAGAGAGAGTGCAACGTTTCATTTTAGCATTTTGGCGTTCACGAGGGAGACAAACTGCTTTGGCTGTTTGCAAGGCTATGAAATAGCAGAGCCCCAGTCTTGCTGCTTATCTGCATTGACTGCCAGGGCAAGTGAGGACCAGCAAGACAATTCCTGCCTAGCACCTTCCTTGGAGGAGAGAGAGTGCAACGTTTCATTTTGCTTTTTGGAGTGCGAGATTGAGAAAAAGCAGAGTCTGTTTGCAAGGGTAGGAAAGAGCAGAGACCGAGTCTTGCTGTTTATCTGCAATGACTGCCAGGGCAAGTGAGGACCAGCAAGACAATTCCTGCCTAGCACCTTCCTTGGAGGAGAGAGAGTGCAACGTTTCATTTTAGCATTTTGGCGCTCACGAGGGAGACAAACTGCTTTGGCTGTTTGCAAGGCTAGGAAAGAGCAGAGCCCCAGTCTTGCTGTTTATCTGCAATGACTGCCAGGGCAAGTGAGGTCCAGCAAGACAATTCCTGCCTAGCACCTTCCTTGGAGGAGAGAGAGTGCAACGTTTCATTTTAGCATTTTGGCGCTCACAAGGGAGACAAACTGCTTTTGCTGTTTGCAAGGCTAGGATAGAGCAGAGCCCCAGTCTTGCTGTTTATCTGCAATGACTGCCAGGGCAAGTGAGGACCAGCAAGACAATTCCTGCCTAGCACCTTCCTTGGAGGAGAGAGAGTGCAACGTTTCATTTTAGCATTTTGGCGCACACGAGGGAGACGAACTTCTTTTGCTGTTTGCAAGGCTAGGAAAGAGCAGAGCCCCAGTCTTGCTGTTTATCTGCAATGACTGCCAGGGCAAGTGAGGACCAGCAAGACAATTCCTGCCTAGCACCTTCCTTGGAGGAGAGAGAGTGCAACGTTTCATTTTAGCATTTTGGCGGTCACAAGCAAGACGAACTTCTTTTGCTGTTTGCAAGGCTAGGAAAGAGCACAGCCCCAGTCTTGCTGCTTATCTGCAATGACTGCCAGGGCAAGTGAGGACCAGCAAGACAATTCCTGCCTAGCACCTTCCTTGGAGGAGAGAGAGTGCAACGTTTCATTTTAGCATTTTGGCGCTCACGAGGGAGACAAACTTCTTTGGCTGTTTGCAAGGCTATGAAAGAGCAGAGCCCCTGTCTTGCTGTTTATCTGCAGTGACTGCCAGGGCAAGTGAGGACCAGCAAGACAATTCCTGCCTAGCACCTTCCTTGGAGGAGAGAGAGTGCAACGTTTCATTTTAGCATTTTGGCGCTCACAAGGGAGACAAACTGCTTTTGCTGTTTGCAAGGCTAGGATAGAGCAGAGCCCCAGTCTTGCTGTTTATCTGCAATGACTGCCAGGGCAAGTGAGGACCAGCAAGACAATTCCTGCCTAGCACCTTCCTTGGAGGAGAGAGAGTGCAACGTTTCATTTTAGCATTTTGGCGCTCACAAGGGAGACAAACTGCTTTTGCTGTTTGCAAGGCTAGGAAAGAGCAGAGCCCCAGTCTTGCTGTTTATCTGCAATGACTGCCAGGGCAAGTGAGGACCAGCAAGACAATTCCTGCCTAGCACCTTCCTTGGAGGAGAGAGAGTGCAACGTTTCATTTTAGCATTTTGGCGCTCACAAGGGGGACAAACTGCTTTTGCTGTTTGCAAGGCTAGGAAAGAGCAGAGCCCCAGTCTTGCTGTTTATCTGCAATGACTGCCAGGGCAAGTGAGGACCAGCAAGACAATTCCTGCCTAGCACCTTCCTTGGAGGAGAGAGAGTGCAACGTTTCATTTTGCTTTTTGGAGTGCGAGATTGAGAAAAAGCACAGTGTCTGTTTGCAAGGGTAGGAAAGAGCAGAGCCCGAGTCTTGCTGTTTATCTGCAATGACTGCCAGGGCAAGTGAGGACCAGCAAGACAATTCCTGACTAGCACCTTCCTTGGAGGAGAGAGAGTGCAACGTTACATTTTAGCATATTGGCGGTTACAAGCAAGACGAACTTCTTTTGCGGTTTGCAAGGCTAGGAAAGAGCAGAGCCCGAGTCTTGCTGTTTATCTGCAATGACTGCCAGGGCAAGTGAGGACCAGCAAGACAATTCCTGACTAGCACCTTCCTTGGAGGAGAGAGAGTGCAACGTTTCATTTTAGCGTTTTGGCGCTCACGAGGGAGACAAACTGCTTTTGCTGTTTGCAAGGCTATGAAAGAGCAGAGCCCCAGTCTTGCTGCTTATCTGCAATGACTGCCAGGGCAAGTGAGGACCATCAAGACAATTCCTGCCTAGCACCTTCCTTGGAGGAGAGAGAGTGCAACGTTTCATTTTGCTTTTTGGAGTGCGAGATTTAGAAAAAGAACAGTGTCTGATTGCAAGGGTAGGAAAGAGCAGAGCCCCAGTCTTGCTGTTTATCTGCAATGACTGCCAGGGCAAGTGAGGACCAGCAAGACAATTCCTGACTAGAACCTTCCTTGGAGAAGAGAGAGTGCAACGTTTCATTTTAGCATTTTGGCGCTCACGAGGGAGACAAACTGCTTTTGCTGTTTGCAAGGCTATGAAAGAGCAGAGCCCCAGTCTTGCTGCTTATCTGCAATGACTGCCAGGGCAACTGAGGACCAGCAAGACAATTCCTGCCTAGCACCTTCCTTGGAGGAGAGAGAGTGCAACGTTTCATTTTAGCATTTTGGCGCTCACAAGGGAGACAAACTGCTTTTGCTGTTTGCAAGGCTAGGATAGAGCAGAGCCCCAGTCTTGCTGTTTATCTGCAATGACTGCCAGGGCAAGTGAGGACCAGCAAGACAATTCCTGCCTAGCACCTTCCTTGGAGGAGAGAGAGTGCAACGTTTCATTTTAGCATTTTGGCGCACACGAGGGAGACGAACTTCTTTTGCTGTTTGCAAGGCTAGGAAAGAGCAGAGCCCGAGTCTTGCTGTTTATCTGCAATGACTGCCAGGGCAAGTGAGGACCAGCAAGACAATTCCTGCCTAGCACCTTCCTTGGAGGAGAGAGAGTGCAACGTTTCATTTTGCTTTTTGGAGTGCGAGATTTAGAAAAAGCACAGTGTCTGTTTGCAAGGGTAGGGAAGAGCAGAGCCCCAGTCTTGCTGTTTATCTGCAATGAATGCCAGGGCAAGTGAGGACCAGCAAGACAATTCCTGACTAGCACCTTCCTTGGAGGAGAGAGAGTGCAACGTTTCATTTTAGCATTTTGGCGGTCACAAGCAAGACGAACTCCTTTTGCTGTTTGCAAGGCTAGGAAAGAGTAGAGCCCCAGTCTTGCTGCTTATCTGCAATGACTGCCAGGGCAAGTGAGGACCAGCAAGACAATTCCTGCCTAGCACCTTCCTTGGAGGAGAGAGAGTGCAACGTTTCATTTTAGCATTTTGGCGGTCACAAGCAAGACGAACTTCTTTTGCTGTTTGCAAGGCTATGAAAGAGCAGAGCCCCAGTCTTGCTGCTTATCTGCAATGACTGCCAGGGCAAGTGAGGACCAGCAAGACAATTCCTGCCTAGCACCTTCCTTGGAGGAGAGAGAGTGCAACGTTTCATTTTAGCATTTTGGCGCTCACAAGGGAGACAAACTGC
This sequence comes from Phaethon aethereus, assembly GCF_964289735.1. NCBI lineage: Eukaryota > Metazoa > Chordata > Aves > Phaethontiformes > Phaethontidae > Phaethon > Phaethon aethereus. The sequence continues at coordinate 18,214 of NW_028113791.1, read as the reverse complement.
TTTTGCTGTTTGCAAGGCTAGGATAGAGCAGAGCCCCAGTCTTGCTGTTTATCTGCAATGACTGCCAGGGCAAGTGAGGACCAGCAAGACAATTCCTGCCTAGCACCTTCCTTGGAGGAGAGAGAGTGCAACGTTTCATTTTAGCATTTTGGAGCTCACGAGGGAGACGAACTTCTTTTGCTGTTTGCAAGGCTAGGAAAGAGCAGAGCCCCAGTCTTGCTGTTTATCTGCAATGACTGCCAGGGCAAGTGAGGACCAGCAAGACAATTCCTGCCTAGCACCTTCCTTGGAGGAGAGAGAGTGCAACGTTTCATTTTGCTTTTTGGAGTGCGAGATTTAGAAAAAGCACAGTGTCTGTTTGCAAGGGTAGGGAAGAGCAGAGCCCGAGTCTTGCTGTTTATCTGCAATGACTGCCAGGGCAAGTGAGGACCAGCAAGACAATTCCTGACTAGCACCTTCCTTGGAGGAGAGAGAGTGCAACGTTTCATTTTAGCATTTTGGCGGTCACAAGCAAGACGAACTTCTTTTGCTGTTTGCAAGGCTAGGAAAGAGTAGAGCCCCAGTCTTGCTGCTTATCTGCAATGACTGCCAGGGCAAGTGAGGACCAGCAAGACAATTCCTGCCTAGCACCTTCCTTGGAGGAGAGAGAGTGCAACGTTTCATTTTGCTTTTTGGAGTGCGAGATTGAGAAAAAGCACAGTGTCTGTTTGCAAGGGTAGAAAAGAGCAGAGACCGAGTCTTGCTGTTTATCTGCAATGACTGCCAGGGCAAGTGAGGACCAGCAAGACAATTCCTGCCTAGCACCTTCCTTGGAGGAGAGAGAGTGCAACGTTTCATTTTAGCATTTTGGCGCTCACAAGGGAGACAAACTGCTTTTGCTGTTTGCAAGGCTAGGATAGAGCAGAGCCCCAGTCTTGCTGTTTATCTGCAATGACTGCCAGGGCAAGTGAGGACCAGCAAGACAATTCCTGCCTAGCACCTTCCTTGGAGGAGAGAGAGTGCAACGTTTCATTTTAGCATTTTGGCGCACACGAGGGAGACGAACTTCTTTTGCTGTTTGCAAGGCTAGGAAAGAGCAGAGCCCCAGTCTTGCTGTTTATCTGCAATGACTGCCAGGGCAAGTGAGGACCAGCAAGACAATTCCTGCCTAGCACCTTCCTTGGAGGAGAGAGAGTGCAACGTTTCATTTTGCTTTTTGGAGTGCGAGATTTAGAAAAAGCACAGTGTCTGTTTGCAAGGGTAGGGAAGAGCAGAGCCCCAGTCTTGCTGTTTATCTGCAATGAATGCCAGGGCAAGTGAGGACCAGCAAGACAATTCCTGACTAGCACCTTCCTTGGAGGAGAGAGAGTGCAACGTTTCATTTTAGCATTTTGGCGGTCACAAGCAAGACGAACTCCTTTTGCTGTTTGCAAGGCTAGGAAAGAGTAGAGCCCCAGTCTTGCTGCTTATCTGCAATGACTGCCAGGGCAAGTGAGGACCAGCAAGACAATTCCTGCCTAGCACCTTCCTTGGAGGAGAGAGAGTGCAACGTTTCATTTTAGCGTTTTGGCGGTCACAAGCAAGACGAACTTCTTTTGCTGTTTGCAAGGCTATGAAAGAGCAGAGCCCCAGTCTTGCTGCTTATCTGCAATGACTGCCAGGGCAAGTGAGGACCAGCAAGACAATTCCTGCCTAGCACCTTCCTTGGAGGAGAGAGAGTGCAACGTTTCATTTTAGCATTTTGGCGCTCACAAGGGAGACAAACTGCTTTTGCTGTTTGCAAGGCTAGGATAGAGCAGAGCCCCAGTCTTGCTGTTTATCTGCAATGACTGCCAGGGCAAGTGAGGACCAGCAAGACAATTCCTGCCTAGCACCTTCCTTGGAGGAGAGAGAGTGCAACGTTTCATTTTAGCATTTTGGAGCTCACGAGGGAGACGAACTTCTTTTGCTGTTTGCAAGGCTAGGAAAGAGCAGAGCCCCAGTCTTGCTGTTTATCTGCAATGACTGCCAGGGCAAGTGAGGACCAGCAAGACAATTCCTGCCTAGCACCTTCCTTGGAGGAGAGAGAGTGCAACGTTTCATTTTGCTTTTTGGAGTGCGAGATTTAGAAAAAGCACAGTGTCTGTTTGCAAGGGTAGGGAAGAGCAGAGCCCGAGTCTTGCTGTTTATCTGCAATGACTGCCAGGGCAAGTGAGGACCAGCAAGACAATTCCTGACTAGCACCTTCCTTGGAGGAGAGAGAGTGCAACGTTTCATTTTAGCATTTTGGCGGTCACAAGCAAGACGAACTTCTTTTGCTGTTTGCAAGGCTAGGAAAGAGTAGAGCCCCAGTCTTGCTGCTTATCTGCAATGACTGCCAGGGCAAGTGAGGACCAGCAAGACAATTCCTGCCTAGCACCTTCCTTGGAGGAGAGAGAGTGCATCGTTTCATTTTGCTTTTTGGAGTGCGAGATTGAGAAAAAGCACAGTGTCTGTTTGCAAGGGTAGAAAAGAGCAGAGACCGAGTCTTGCTGTTTATCTGCAATGACTGCCAGGGCAAGTGAGGACCAGCAAGACAATTCCTGCCTAGCACCTTCCTTGGAGGAGAGAGAGTGCAACGTTTCATTTTAGCATATTGGCGGTTACAAGCAAGACGAACTTCTTTTGCTGTTTGCAAGGCTAGGAAAGAGCAGAGCCCCAGTCTTGCTGCTTATCTGCAATGACTGCCAGGGCAAGTGAGGACCAGCAAGACAATTCCTGCCTAGCACCTTCCTTGGAGGAGAGAGAGTGCAACGTTTCATTTTAGCATTTTTGCGCTCACAAGGGAGACAAACTGCTTTTGCTGTTTGCAAGGCTAGGAAAGAGCAGAGCCCCAGTCTTGCTGTTTATCTGCAATGACTGCCAGGGCAAGTGAGGACCAGCAAGACAATTCCTGCCTAGCACCTTCCTTGGAGGAGAGAGAGTGCAACGTTTCATTTTGCTTTTTGGAGTGCGAGATTGAGAAAAAGCACAGTGTCTGTTTGCAAGTGTAGGAAAGAGCAGAGCCCGAGTCTTGCTGTTTATCTGCAATGACTGCCAGGGCAAGTGAGGACCAGCAAGACAATTCCTGCCTAGCACCTTCCTTGGAGGAGAGAGAGTGCAACGTTACATTTTAGCATATTGGCGGTTACAAGCAAGACGAACTTCTTTTGCTGTTTGCAAGGCTAGGATAGAGCAGAGCCCCAGTCTTGCTGCTTATCTGCAATGACTGCCAGGGCAAGTGAGGACCAGCAAGACAATTCCTGCCTAGCACCTTCCTTGGAGGAGAGAGAGTGCAACGTTTCATTTTAGCATTTTTGCGCTCACAAGGGAGACAAACTGCTTTTGCTGTTTGCAAGGCTAGGAAAGAGCAGAGCCCCAGTCTTGCTGTTTATCTGCAATGACTGCCAGGGCAAGTGAGGACCAGCAAGACAATTCCTGCCTAGCACCTTCCTTGGAGGAGAGAGAGTGCAACGTTTCATTTTGCTTTTTGGAGTGCGAGATTGAGAAAAAGCACAGTGTCTGTTTGCAAGGGTAGGAAAGAGCAGAGCCCGAGTCTTGCTGTTTATCTGCAATGACTGCCAGGGCAAGTGAGGACCAGCAAGACAATTCCTGCCTAGCACCTTCCTTGGAGGAGAGAGAGTGCAACGTTACATTTTAGCATATTGGCGGTTACAAGCAAGACGAACTTCTTTTGCTGTTTGCAAGGCTAGGATAGAGCAGAGCCCCAGTCTTGCTGCTTATCTGCAATGACTGCCAGGGCAAGTGAGGACCAGCAAGACAATTCCTGCCTAGCACCTTCCTTGGAGGAGAGACAGTGCAACGTTTCATTTTAGCATTTTGGCGCTCACGAGGGAGACAAACTGCTTTGGCTGTTTGCAAGGCTATGAAAGAGCAGAGCCCCTGTCTTGCTGTTTATCTGCAGTGACTGCCAGGGCAAGTGAGGACCAGCAAGACAATTCCTGCCTAGCACCTTCCTTGGAGGAGAGAGAGTGCAACGTTTCATTTTAGCATTTTGGCGCTCACGAGGGAGACAAACTGCTTTGGCTGTTTGCAAGGCTAGGAAAGAGCAGAGCCCCAGTCTTGCTGTTTATCTGCAATGACTGCCAGGGCAAGTGAGGTCCAGCAAGACAATTCCTGCCTAGCACCTTCCTTGGAGGAGAGAGAGTGCAACGTTTCATTTTAGCATTTTGGCGCTCACAAGGGAGACAAACTGCTTTTGCTGTTTGCAAGGCTAGGATAGAGCAGAGCCCCAGTCTTGCTGTTTATCTGCAATGACTGCCAGGGCAAGTGAGGACCAGCAAGACAATTCCTGCCTAGCACCTTCCTTGGAGGAGAGAGAGTGCAACGTTTCATTTTAGCATTTTGGCGCACACGAGGGAGACGAACTTCTTTTGCTGTTTGCAAGGCTAGGAAAGAGCAGAGCCCCAGTCTTGCTGTTTATCTGCAATGACTGCCAGGGCAAGTGAGGACCAGCAAGACAATTCCTGCCTAGCACCTTCCTTGGAGGAGAGAGAGTGCAAGGTTTCATTTTGCTTTTTGGAGTGCGAGATTTAGAAAAAGCACAGTGTCTGTTTGCAAGGGTAGGGAAGAGCAGAGCCCCAGTCTTGCTGTTTATCTGCAATGAATGCCAGGGCAAGTGAGGACCAGCAAGACAATTCCTGACTAGCACCTTCCTTGGAGGAGAGAGAGTGCAACGTTTCATTTTAGCATTTTGGCGGTCGCAAGCAAGACGAACTCCTTTTGCTGTTTGCAAGGCTAGGAAAGAGTAGAGCCCCAGTCTTGCTGCTTATCTGCAATGACTGCCAGGGCAAGTGAGGACCAGCAAGACAATTCCTGCCTAGCACCTTCCTTGGAGGAGAGAGAGTGCAACGTTTCATTTTAGCATTTTGGCGGTCACAAGCAAGACGAACTTCTTTTGCTGTTTGCAAGGCTATGAAAGAGCAGAGCCCCAGTCTTGCTGCTTATCTGCAATGACTGCCAGGGCAAGTGAGGACCAGCAAGACAATTCCTGCCTAGCACCTTCCTTGGAGGAGAGAGAGTGCAACGTTTCATTTTAGCATTTTGGCGCTCACAAGGGAGACAAACTGCTTTTGCTGTTTGCAAGGCTAGGATAGAGCAGAGCCCCAGTCTTGCTGTTTATCTGCAATGACTGCCAGGGCAAGTGAGGACCAGCAAGACAATTCCTGCCTAGCACCTTCCTTGGAGGAGAGAGAGTGCAACGTTTCATTTTAGCATTTTGGAGCTCACGAGGGAGACGAACTTCTTTTGCTGTTTGCAAGGCTAGGAAAGAGCAGAGCCCCAGTCTTGCTGTTTATCTGCAATGACTGCCAGGGCAAGTGAGGACCAGCAAGACAATTCCTGCCTAGCACCTTCCTTGGAGGAGAGAGAGTGCAACGTTTCATTTTGCTTTTTGGAGTGCGAGATTTAGAAAAAGCACAGTGTCTGTTTGCAAGGGTAGGGAAGAGCAGAGCCCGAGTCTTGCTGTTTATCTGCAATGACTGCCAGGGCAAGTGAGGACCAGCAAGACAATTCCTGACTAGCACCTTCCTTGGAGGAGAGAGAGTGCAACGTTTCATTTTAGCATTTTGGCGGTCACAAGCAAGACGAACTTCTTTTGCTGTTTGCAAGGCTAGGAAAGAGCAGAGCCCCAGTCTTGCTGCTTATCTGCAATGACTGCCAGGGCAAGTGAGGACCAGCAAGACAATTCCTGCCTAGCACCTTCCTTGGAGGAGAGAGAGTGCAACGTTTCATTTTAGCATTTTTGCGCTCACAAGGGAGACAAACTGCTTTTGCTGTTTGCAAGGCTAGGAAAGAGCAGAGCCCCAGTCTTGCTGTTTATCTGCAATGACTGCCAGGGCAAGTGAGGACCAGCAAGACAATTCCTGCCTAGCACCTTCCTTGGAGGAGAGAGAGTGCAACGTTTCATTTTGCTTTTTGGAGTGCGAGATTGAGAAAAAGCACAGTGTCTGTTTGCAAGGGTAGGAAAGAGCAGAGCCCGAGTCTTGCTGTTTATCTGCAATGACTGCCAGGGCAAGTGAGGACCAGCAAGACAATTCCTGCCTAGCACCTTCCTTGGAGGAGAGAGAGTGCAACGTTACATTTTAGCATATTGGCGGTTACAAGCAAGACGAACTTCTTTTGCTGTTTGCAAGGATAGGATAGAGCAGAGCCCCACTCTTGCTGCTTATCTGCAATGACTGCCAGGGCAAGTGAGGACCAGCAAGACAATTCCTGCCTAGCACCTTCCTTGGAGGAGAGAGAGTGCAACGTTTCATTTTAGCATTTTTGCGCTCACAAGGGAGACAAACTGCTTTTGCTGTTTGCAAGGCTAGGAAAGAGCAGAGCCCCAGTCTTGCTGTTTATCTGCAATGACTGCCAGGGCAAGTGAGGACCAGCAAGACAATTCCTGCCTAGCACCTTCCTTGGAGGAGAGAGAGTGCAACGTTTCATTTTGCTTTTTGGAGTGCGAGATTGAGAAAAAGCACAGTGTCTGTTTGCAAGGGTAGGAAAGAGCAGAGCCCGAGTCTTGCTGTTTATCTGCAATGACTGCCAGGGCAAGTGAGGACCAGCAAGACAATTCCTGCCTAGCACCTTCCTTGGAGGAGAGAGAGTGCAACGTTACATTTTAGCATATTGGCGGTTACAAGCAAGACGAACTTCTTTTGCTGTTTGCAAGGCTAGGATAGAGCAGAGCCCCAGTCTTGCTGCTTATCTGCAATGACTGCCAGGGCAAGTGAGGACCAGCAAGACAATTCCTGCCTAGCACCTTCATTGGAGGAGAGACAGTGCAACGTTTCATTTTAGCATTTTGGCGCTCACGAGGGAGACAAACTGCTTTGGCTGTTTGCAAGGCTATGAAATAGCAGAGCCCCAGTCTTGCTGCTTATCTGCAATGACTGCCAGGGCAAGTGAGGTCCAGCAAGACAATTCCTGCCTAGCAGCTTCCTTGGAGAAGAGAGAGTGCAACGTTTCATTTTAGCATTTTGGCGCTCACGAGGGAGACGAACTTCTTTTGCTGTTTGCAAAGCTATGAAATAGCAGAGCCCCAGTCTTGCTGCTTATCTGCAATGACTGCCAGGGCAAGTGAGGACCAGCAAGACAATTCCTGCCTAGCACCTTCCTTTGAGGAGAGAGAGTGCAACGTTTCATTTTAGCATTTTGGCGCTCACGAGGGAGACAAACTTCTTTGGCTGTTTGCAAGGGTAGGAAAGAGCAGAGCCCCAGTCTTGCTGTTTATCTGCAATGACTGCCAGGGTAAGTGAGGTCCAGCAAGACAATTCCTGCCTAGCACCTTCCTTGGAGGAGAGAGAGTGCAACGTTTCATTTTAGCATATTGGAGTTACAAGCAAGACGAACTTCTTTTGCTGTTTGCAAGGCTAGGAAAGAGCAGAGCCCCAGTCTTGCTGCTTATCTGCAATGACTGCCAGGGCAAGTGAGGACCAGCAAGACAATTCCTGCCTAGCACCTTCCTTGGAGGAGAGAGAGTGCAACGTTTCATTTTAGCATTTTGGCGCTCACAAGGGAGACAAACTGCTTTTGCTGTTTGCAAGGCTAGGAAAGAGCAGAGCCCCAGTCTTGCTGTTTATCTGCAATGACTGCCAGGGCAAGTGAGGACCAGCAAGACAATTCCTGCCTAGCACCTTCCTTGGAGGAGAGAGAGTGCAGCGTTTCATTTTGCTTTTTGGAGTGCGAGATTGAGAAAAAGCACAGTGTCTGTTTGCAAGGGTAGGAAAGAGCAGAGACCGAGTCTTGCTGTTTATCTGCAATGACTGCCAGGGCAAGTGAGGACCAGCAAGACAATTCCTGCCTAGCACCTTCCTTGGAGGAGAGAGAGTGCAACGTTTCATTTTAGCATTTTGGCGCTCACAAGGGAGACAAACTGCTTTTGCTGTTTGCAAGGCTAGGATAGAGCAGAGCCCCAGTCTTGCTGTTTATCTGCAATGACTGCCAGGGCAAGTGAGGACCAGCAAGACAATTCCTGCCTAGCACCTTCCTTGGAGGAGAGAGAGTGCAACGTTTCATTTTAGCATTTTGGCGCTCAGGAGGGAGACGAACTTCTTTTGCTGTTTGCAAGGCTAGGAAAGAGCAGAGCCCCAGTCTTGCTGTTTATCTGCAATGACTGCCAGGGCAAGTGAGGACCAGCAAGACAATTCCTGCCTAGCACCTTCCTTGGAGGAGAGAGTGTGCAACGTTTCATTTTGCTTTTTGGAGTGCGAGATTTAGAAAAAGAACAGTGTCTGTTTGCAAGGGTAGGGAAGAGCAGAGCCCCAGTCTTGCTGTTTATCTGCAATGACTGCCAGGGCAAGTGAGGACCAGCAAGACAATTCCTGCCTAGCACCTTCCTTGGAGGAGAGAGAGTGCAACTTTTCATTTTGCTTTTTGGAGTGCGAGATTGAGAAAAAGCACAGTGTCTGTTTGCAAGGGTAGGAAAGAGCAGAGCCCGAGTCTTGCTGTTTATCTGCAATGACTGCCAGGGCAAGTGAGGACCAGCAAGACAATTCCTGCCTAGCACCTTCCTTGGAGGAGAGAGAGTGCAACGTTACATTTTAGCATTTTGGCGCTCACGAGGGAGACAAACTGCTTTTGCTGTTTGCAAGGCTAGGAAAGAGCAGAGCCCCAGTCTTGCTGCTTATCTGCAATGACTGCCAGGGCAAGTGAGGACCAGCAAGACAATTCCTGACTAGCACCTTCCTTGGAGGAGAGAGAGTGCAACGTTTCATTTTAGCGTTTTGGCGCTCACGAGGGAGACAAACTGCTTTTGCTGTTTGCAAGGCTATGAAAGAGCAGAGCCCCAGTCTTGCTGCTTATCTGCAATGACTGCCAGGGCAAGTGAGGTCCAGCAAGACAATTCCTGCCTAGCACCTTCCTTGGAGGAGAGAGAGTGCAACGTTTCATTTTAGCATTTTGGCGCTCACGAGGGAGACGAACTTCTTTTGCTGTTTGCAAGGCTAGGAAAGAGCAGAGCCCCAGTCTTGCTGTTTATCTGCAATGACTGCCAGGGCAAGTGAGGACCAGCAAGACAATTCCTGCCTAGCACCTTCCTTGCGGGAGACAGAGTGCAACGTTTCATTTTGCTTTTTGGCGCTCACGAGGGAGACAAACTTCTTTGGATGTTTGCAAGGCTAGGAAAGAGCAGAGCCCCAGTCTTGCTGTTTATCTGCAATGACTGCCAGGGCAAGTGAGGACCAGCAGGACAATTTTTGCCTAGCACCTTCCTTGGAGGAGAGAGAGTGCAACGTTTCATTTTGCTTTTTGGAGTGCGAGATTGAGAAAAAGCACAGAGTCTGTTTGCAAGGGTAGGAAAGAGCAGAGACCGAGTCTTGCTGTTTATCTGCAATGACTGCCAGGGCAAGTGAGGACCAGCAAGACAATTCCTGCCTAGCACCTTCCTTGGAGGAGAGAGAGTGCAACGTTTCATTTTAGCATTTTGGCGCTCACGAGGGAGACAAACTTCTTTGGCTGTTTGCAAGGCTATGAAAGAGCAGAGACCCTGTCTTGCTGTTTATCTGCAGTGACTGCCAGGGCAAGTGAGGACCAGCAAGACAATTCCTGCCTAGCACCTTCCTTGGAGGAGAGAGAGTGCAACGTTTCATTTTAGCATTTTGGCGCTCACGAGGGAGACAAACTGCTTTTGCTGTTTGCAAGGCTATGAAAGAGCAGAGCCCCAGTCTTGCTGTTTATCTGCAATGACTGCCAGGGCAAGTGAGGTCCAGCAAGACACTTCCTGCCTAGCACCTTCCTTGGAGGAGAGAGAGTGCAACGTTTCATTTTAGCATTTTGGCGCTCACAAGGGAGACAAACTGCTTTTGCTGTTTGCAAGGCTAGGATAGAGCAGAGCCCCAGTCTTGCTGTTTATCTGCAATGACTGCCAGGGCAAGTGAGGACCAGCAAGACAATTCCTGCCTAGCACCTTCCTTGGAGGAGAGAGAGTGCAACGTTTCATTTTAGCATTTTGGCGCTCACGAGGGAGACGAACTTCTTTTGCTGTTTGCAAGGCTAGGAAAGAGCAGAGCCCCAGTCTTGCTGTTTATCTGCAATGACTGCCTGGGCAAGTGAGGACCAGCAAGACAATTCCTGCCTAGCACCTTCCTTGGAGGAGAGAGAGTGCAACGTTTCATTTTGCTTTTTGGAGTGCGAGATTTAGAAAAAGCACAGTGTCTGTTTGCAAGGGTAGGGAAGAGCAGAGCCCCAGTCTTGCTGTTTATCTGCAATGACTGCCAGGGCAAGTGAGGACCAGCAAGACAATTCCTGACTAGCACCTTCCTTGGAGGAGAGAGAGTGCAACGTTTCATTTTAGCATTTTGGCGCTCACAAGCAAGACGAACTTCTTTTGCTGTTTGCAAGGCTAGGAAAGAGTAGAGCCCCAGTCTTGCTGCTTATCTGCAATGACTGCCAGGGCAAGTGAGGACCAGCAAGACAATTCCTGCCTAGCACCTTCCTTGGAGGAGAGAGAGTGCAACGTTTCATTTTGCTTTTTGGAGTGCGAGATTGAGAAAAAGCACAGTGTCTGTTTGCAAGGGTAGGAAAGAGCAGAGCCCCAGTCTTGCTGTTTATCTGCAATGACTGCCAGGGCAAGTGAGGACCAGCAAGACAATTCCTGCCTAGCACCTTCCTTGGAGGAGAGAGAGTGCAACGTTTCATTTTAGCATATTGGCGGTTACAAGCAAGACGAACTTCTTTTGCTGTTTGCAAGGCTAGGAAAGAGCAGAGCCCCAGTCTTGCTGCTTATCTGCAATGACTGCCAGGGCAAGTGAGGACCAGCAAGACAATTCCTGCCTAGCACCTTCCTTGGAGGAGAGAGAGTGCAACGTTTCATTTTAGCATTTTTGCGCTCACAAGGGAGACAAACTGCTTTTGCTGTTTGCAAGGCTAGGAAAGAGCAGAGCCCCAGTCTTGCTGTTTATCTGCAATGACTGCCAGGGCAAGTGAGGACCAGCAAGACAATTCCTGCCTAGCACCTTCCTTGGAGGAGAGAGAGTGCAACGTTTCATTTTGCTTTTTTGAGTGCGAGATTGAGAAAAAGCACAGTGTCTGTTTGCAAGGGTAGGAAAGAGCAGAGCCCGAGTCTTGCTGTTTATCTGCAATGACTGCCAGGGCAAGTGAGGACCAGCAAGACAATTCCTGCCTAGCACCTTCTTTGGAGGAGAGAGAGTGCAACGTTACATTTTAGCATATTGGCGGTTACAAGCAAGACGAACTTCTTTTGCTGTTTGCAAGGCTAGGATAGAGCAGAGCCCCAGTCTTGCTGCTTATCTGCAATGACTGCCAGGGCAAGTGAGGACCAGCAAGACAATTCCTGCCTAGCACCTTCCTTGGAGGAGAGAGAGTGCAACGTTTCATTTTAGCATTTTGGCGCTCACGAGGGAGACAAACTGCTTTGGCTGTTTGCAAGGCTATGAAATAGCAGAGCCCCAGTCTTGCTGCTTATCTGCAATGACTGCCAGGGCAAGTGAGGTCCAGCAAGACAATTCCTGCCTAGCACCTTCCTTGGAGGAGAGAGAGTGCAACGTTTCATTTTAGCATTTTGGCGCTCACGAGGGAGACGAACTTCTTTTGCTGTTTGCAAGGCTAGGAAAGAGCAGAGCCCCAGTCTTGCTGTTTATCTGCAATGACTGCCAGGGCAAGTGAGGACCAGCAAGACAATTCCTGCCTAGCACCTTCCTTGGAGGAGAGAGTGCAACGTTTCATTTTAGCATTTTGGCGCTCACGAGGGAGACAAACTTCTTTGGCTGTTTGCAAGGGTAGGAAAGAGCAGAGCCCCAGTCTTGCTGTTTATCTGCAATGACTGCCAGGGTAAGTGAGGTCCAGCAAGACAATTCCTGCCTAGCACCTTCCTTGGAGGAGAGAGAGAGCAACGTTTCATTTTAGCATTTTGGCGCTCACAAGGGAGACAAACTGCTTTTGCTGTTTGCAAGGCTAGGAAAGAGCAGAGCCGCAGTCTTGCTGTTTATCTGCAATGACTGCCAGGGCAAGTGAGGACCAGCAAGACAATTCCTGCCTAGCACCTTCCTTGGAGGAGAGAGAGTGCAACGTTTCATTTTGCTTTTTGGAGTACGAGATTGAGAAAAAGCACAGTGTCTGTTTGCAAGGGTAGGAAAGAGCAGAGACCGAGTCTTGCTGTTTATCTGCAATGACTGCCAGGGCAAGTGAGGACCAGCAAGACAATTCCTGCCTAGCACCTTCCTTGGAGGAGAGAGAGTGCAACGTTTCATTTTAGCATTTTGGCGCTCACAAGGGAGACAAACTGCTTTTGCTGTTTGCAAGGCTAGGATAGAGCAGAGCCCCAGTCTTGCTGTTTATCTGCAATGACTGCCAGGGCAAGTGAGGACCAGCAAGACAATTCCTGCCTAGCACCTTCCTTGGAGGAGAGAGAGTGCAACGTTTCATTTTAGCATTTTGGCGCTCATGAGGGAGACGAACTTCTTTTGCTGTTTGCAAGGCTAGGAAAGAGCAGAGCCCCAGTCTTGCTGTTTATCTGCAATGACTGCCAGGGCAAGTGAGGACCAGCAAGACAATTCCTGCCTAGCACCTTCCTTGGAGGAGAGAGAGTGCAACGTTTCATTTTGCTTTTTTGAGTGCGAGATTGAGAAAAAGCACAGTGTCTGTTTGCAAGGGTAGGAAAGAGCAGAGCCCGAGTCTTGCTGTTTATCTGCAATGACTGCCAGGGCAAGTGAGGACCAGCAAGACAATTCCTGCCTAGCACCTTCCTTGGAGGAGAGAGAGTGCAACGTTTCATTTTAGCATATTGGCGGTTACAAGCAAGACAAACTGCTTTTGCTGTTTGCAAGGCTAGGATAGAGCAGAGCCCCAGTCTTGCTGCTTATCTGCAATGACTGCCAGGGCAAGTGAGGACCAGCAAGACAATTCCTGCCTAGCACCTTCCTTGGAGGAGAGAGAGTGCAACGTTTCATTTTAGCATTTTGGCGCTCACGAGGGAGACAAACTGCTTTGGCTGTTTGCAAGGCTATGAAATAGCAGAGCCCCAGTCTTGCTGCTTATCTGCAATGACTGCCAGGGCAAGTGAGGTCCAGCAAGACAATTCCTGCCTAGCACCTTCCTTGGAGGAGAGAGAGTGCAACGTTTCATTTTAGCATTTTGGCGCTCACGAGGGAGACGAACTTCTTTTGCTGTTTGCAAGGCTAGGAAAGTGCAGAGCCCCAGTCTTGCTGTTTATCTGCAATGACTGCCAGGGCAAGTGAGGACCAGCAAGACAATTCCTGCCTAGCACCTTCCTTGGAGGAGAGAGAGTGCAACGTTTCATTTTAGCATTTTGGCGCTCACGAGGGAGACAAACTTCTTTGGCTGTTTGCAAGGGTAGGAAAGAGCAGAGCCCCAGTCTTGCTGTTTATCTGCAATGACTGCCAGGGCAAGTGAGGACCAGCAAGACAATTCCTGCCTAGCACCTTCCTTGGAGGAGAGAGAGTGCAACGTTTCATTTTAGCATTTTGGCGCTCACGAGGGAGACGAACTTCTTTTGCTGTTTGCAAGGCTAGGAAAGAGCAGAGCCCCAGTCTTGCTGTTTATCTGCAATGACTGCCAGGGCAAGTGAGGACCAGCAAGACAATTCCTGCCTAGCACCTTCCTTGGAGGAGAGAGAGTGCAACGTTTCATTTTGCTTTTTGGAGTGCGAGATTTAGAAAAAGAACAGTGTCTGTTTGCAAGGGTAGGGAAGAGCAGAGCCCCAGTCTTGCTGTTTATCTGCAATGACTGCCAGGGCAAGTGAGGACCAGCAAGACAATTCCTGCCTAGCACCTTCCTTGGAGGAGAGAGAGTGCAGCTTTTCATTTTGCTGTTTGGAGTGCGAGATTGAGAAAAAGCACAGTGTCTGTTTGCAAGGGTAGGAAAGAGCAGAGCCCGAGTCTTGCTGTTTATCTGCAATGACTGCCAGGGCAAGTGAGGACCAGCAAGACAATTCCTGACTAGCACCTTCCTTGGAGGAGAGAGAGTGCAACGTTACATTTTAGCATATTGGCGGTTACAAGCAAGACGAACTTCTTTTGCTGTTTGCAAGGCTAGGAAAGAGCAGAGCCCCAGTCTTGCTGCTTATCTGCAATGACTGCCAGGGCAAGTGAGGACCAGCAAGACAATTCCTGACTAGCACCTTCCTTGGAGGAGAGAGAGTGCAACGTTTCATTTTAGCGTTTTGGCGCTCACGAGGGAGACAAACTGCTTTTGCTGTTTGCAAGGCTATGAAAGAGCAGAGCCCCAGTCTTGCTGCTTATCTGCAATGACTGCCAGGGCAAGTGAGGTCCAGCAAGACAATTCCTGCCTAGCACCTTCCTTGGAGGAGAGAGAGTGCAACGTTTCATTTTAGCATTTTGGCGCTCACGAGGGATACAAACTGCTTTTGCTGTTTGCAAGGCTAGGAAAGAGCAGAGCCCCAGTCTTGCTGTTTATCTGCAATGACTGCCAGGGCAAGTGAGGACCAGCAAGACAATTCCTGCCTAGCACCTTCCTTGGAGGAGAGAGAGTGCAACGTTTCATTTTAGCATTTTGGCGCTCACGAGGGAGACAAACTTCTTTGGGTGTTTGCAAGGCTAGGAAAGAGCAGAGCCCCAGTCTTGCTGTTTATCTGCAATGACTGCCAGGGCAAGTGAGGACCAGCAAGACAATTCCTGCCTAGCACCTTCCTTGGAGGAGAGAGAGTGCAACGTTTCATTTTGCTTTTTGGAGTGCGAGATTGAGAAAAAGCACAGAGTCTGTTTGCAAGGGTAGGAAAGAGCAGAGACCGAGTCTTGCTGTTTATCTGCAATGACTGCCAGGGCAAGTGAGGACCAGCAAGACAATTCCTGCCTAGCACCTTCCTTGGAGGAGAGAGAGTGCAACGTTTCATTTTAGCATTTTGGCGCTCACGAGGGAGACAAACTTCTTTGGCTGTTTGCAAGGCTATGAAAGAGCAGAGACCCTGTCTTGCTGTTTATCTGCAGTGACTGCCAGGGCAAGTGAGGACCAGCAAGACAATTCCTGCCTAGCACCTTCCTTGGAGGAGAGAGAGTGCAACGTTTCATTTTAGCATTTTGGCGCTCACGAGGGAGACAAACTGCTTTGGCTGTTTGCAAGGCTATGAAAGAGCAGAGCCCCAGTCTTGCTGTTTATCTGCAATGACTGCCAGGGCAAGTGAGGACCAGCAAGACAATTCCTGCCTAGCACCTTCCTTGGAGGAGAGAGAGTGCAACGTTTCATTTTAGCATTTTGGCGCTCACGAGGGAGACAAACTTCTTTGGCTGTTTGCAAGGCTATGAAAGAGCAGAGACCCTGTCTTGCTGTTTATCTGCAGTGACTGCCAGGGCAAGTGAGGACCAGCAAGACAATTCCTGCCTAGCACCTTCCTTGGAGGAGAGAGAGTGCAACGTTTCATTTTGCTTTTTGGAGTGCGAGATTGAGAAAAAGCACAGAGTCTGTTTGCAAGGGTAGGAAAGAGCAGAGACCGAGTCTTGCTGTTTATCTGCAATGACTGCCAGGGCAAGTGAGGACCAGCAAGACAATTCCTGCCTAGCACCTTCCTTGGAGGAGAGAGAGTGCAACGTTTCATTTTAGCATTTTGGCGCTCACGAGGGAGACAAACTTCTTTGGCTGTTTGCAAGGCTATGAAAGAGCAGAGACCCTGTCTTGCTGTTTATCTGCAGTGACTGCCAGGGCAAGTGAGGACCAGCAAGACAATTCCTGCCTAGCACCTTCCTTGGAGGAGAGAGAGTGCAACGTTTCATTTTAGCATTTTGGCGCTCACGAGGGAGACAAACTGCTTTGGCTGTTTGCAAGGCTAGGAAAGAGCAGAGCCCCAGTCTTGCTGTTTATCTGCAATGACTGCCAGGGCAAGTGAGGACCAGCAAGACAATTCCTGCCTAGCACCTTCCTTGGAGGAGAGAGAGTGCAACGTTTCATTTTAGCATTTTGGCGCTCACGAGGGAGACAAACTTCTTTGGGTGTTTGCAAGGCTAGGAAAGAGCAGAGCCCCAGTCTTGCTGTTTATCTGCAATGACTGCCAGGGCAAGTGAGGACCAGCAAGACAATTCCTGCCTAGCACCTTCCTTGGAGGAGAGAGAGTGCAACGTTTCATTTTGCTTTTTGGAGTGCGAGATTGAGAAAAAGCACAGAGTCTGTTTGCAAGGGTAGGAAAGAGCAGAGACCGAGTCTTGCTGTTTATCTGCAATGACTGCCAGGGCAAGTGAGGACCAGCAAGACAATTCCTGCCTAGCACCTTCCTTGGAGGAGAGAGAGTGCAACGTTTCATTTTAGCATTTTGGCGCTCACGAGGGAGACAAACTTCTTTGGCTGTTTGCAAGGCTATGAAAGAGCAGAGACCCTGTCTTGCTGTTTATCTGCAGTGACTGCCAGGGCAAGTGAGGACCAGCAAGACAATTCCTGCCTAGCACCTTCCTTGGAGGAGAGAGAGTGCAACGTTTCATTTTAGCATTTTGGCGCTCACGAGGGAGACAAACTGCTTTGGCTGTTTGCAAGGCTAGGAAAGAGCAGAGCCCCAGTCTTGCTGTTTATCTGCAATGACTGCCAGGGCAAGTGAGGTCCAGCAAGACAATTCCTGCCTAGCACCTTCCTTGGAGGAGAGAGAGTGCAACGTTTCATTTTAGCATTTTGGCGCTCACAAGGGAGACAAACTGCTTTTGCTGTTTGCAAGGCTAGGATAG
Source organism: Phaethon aethereus (assembly GCF_964289735.1). Taxonomy (NCBI): domain Eukaryota; kingdom Metazoa; phylum Chordata; class Aves; order Phaethontiformes; family Phaethontidae; genus Phaethon; species Phaethon aethereus. The sequence continues at coordinate 1,592 of NW_028113791.1, read as the reverse complement.
AGCAGAGCCCCAGTCTTGCTGTTTATCTGCAATGACTGCCAGGGCAAGTGAGGACCAGCAAGACAATTCCTGCCTAGCACCTTCCTTGGAGGAGAGAGAGTGCAACGTTTCATTTTGCTTTTTGGAGTGCGAGATTTAGAAAAAGAACAGTGTCTGTTTGCAAGGGTAGGGAAGAGCAGAGCCCCAGTCTTGCTGTTTATCTGCAATGACTGCCAGGGCAAGTGAGGACCAGCAAGACAATTCCTGCCTAGCACCTTCCTTGGAGGAGAGAGAGTGCAGCTTTTCATTTTGCTGTTTGGAGTGCGAGATTGAGAAAAAGCACAGTGTCTGTTTGCAAGGGTAGGAAAGAGCAGAGCCCGAGTCTTGCTGTTTATCTGCAATGACTGCCAGGGCAAGTGAGGACCAGCAAGACAATTCCTGACTAGCACCTTCCTTGGAGGAGAGAGAGTGCAACGTTACATTTTAGCATATTGGCGGTTACAAGCAAGACGAACTTCTTTTGCTGTTTGCAAGGCTAGGAAAGAGCAGAGCCCCAGTCTTGCTGCTTATCTGCAATGACTGCCAGGGCAAGTGAGGACCAGCAAGACAATTCCTGACTAGCACCTTCCTTGGAGGAGAGAGAGTGCAACGTTTCATTTTAGCGTTTTGGCGCTCACGAGGGAGACAAACTGCTTTTGCTGTTTGCAAGGCTATGAAAGAGCAGAGCCCCAGTCTTGCTGCTTATCTGCAATGACTGCCAGGGCAAGTGAGGTCCAGCAAGACAATTCCTGCCTAGCACCTTCCTTGGAGGAGAGAGAGTGCAACGTTTCATTTTAGCATTTTGGCGCTCACGAGGGATACAAACTGCTTTTGCTGTTTGCAAGGCTAGGAAAGAGCAGAGCCCCAGTCTTGCTGTTTATCTGCAATGACTGCCAGGGCAAGTGAGGACCAGCAAGACAATTCCTGCCTAGCACCTTCCTTGGAGGAGAGAGAGTGCAACGTTTCATTTTAGCATTTTGGCGCTCACGAGGGAGACAAACTTCTTTGGGTGTTTGCAAGGCTAGGAAAGAGCAGAGCCCCAGTCTTGCTGTTTATCTGCAATGACTGCCAGGGCAAGTGAGGACCAGCAAGACAATTCCTGCCTAGCACCTTCCTTGGAGGAGAGAGAGTGCAACGTTTCATTTTGCTTTTTGGAGTGCGAGATTGAGAAAAAGCACAGAGTCTGTTTGCAAGGGTAGGAAAGAGCAGAGACCGAGTCTTGCTGTTTATCTGCAATGACTGCCAGGGCAAGTGAGGACCAGCAAGACAATTCCTGCCTAGCACCTTCCTTGGAGGAGAGAGAGTGCAACGTTTCATTTTAGCATTTTGGCGCTCACGAGGGAGACAAACTTCTTTGGCTGTTTGCAAGGCTATGAAAGAGCAGAGACCCTGTCTTGCTGTTTATCTGCAGTGACTGCCAGGGCAAGTGAGGACCAGCAAGACAATTCCTGCCTAGCACCTTCCTTGGAGGAGAGAGAGTGCAACGTTTCATTTTAGCATTTTGGCGCTCACGAGGGAGACAAACTGCTTTGGCTGTTTGCAAGGCTATGAAAGAGCAGAGCCCCAGTCTTGCT
>NW_028113793.1:0-41894 GCF_964289735.1 Phaethon aethereus | reverse complement strand
TAAAACCATGGGTGAAACAGTCACCATCGTCGTCGTCGGACACATCTTGACACTACCAGGTGTCATCGCAATCTGGATGCCACCTCAGCCAAAAGAAAATGTATGGGTAAATCACACTGAAATTAGCAGTATCATGAGAGGAACATGGAAAGCTTTTAGGGCAAACCGCTCTAGAACTACAAATCCTTTGGTAAGATATAATATTGGTTTTCATAGCTTTATACAAGCACTTTTTCCATCACTAGAAGTAGCTTCTATCGCTAGGAGTAGTACAGCTAGAATTGTTTGCCTTGTAACATTCTGCTATTAATTTAAGCATAGTTGATATGTGACTGCTGGATTATGGCAAGATGCCGTGTAAACAAAACCTACGAACCAACAGACGGGGTGGCTGTGGCGCGTGCAGCACGTCTGGCCAGCGGGCACATGCGCCATAGGCTCCCTGTGTTGAGAGGTGGCAACCGAGGCATGTTCTGACACTCGCTGGCCACGCGTGTCGAAACTCGTTCCTTGGCAAAGGTATAAATACCGGGATTTCCCGAAGAGCAGGGGGATCGGTGTACGGCAAGGCCACCGTTGCCTCCGTGGGGACGCCCACGTAAAGCTGGCACCTACCGACTGCTGGGCTGAGTTCACGGCACAGGACGATACAAGAATGCACAGATGGTCCATCTTCCTCACAGTCGTTGGGTTGCAAATGATCCATCAGGTTTTGTTTATAGATAAACAAAAAGGGGGAGATGTTGGGATCACCCTGCAAGGGCTCGACCTTAAGGAGAAGGAGCTGTGGCGTTGATCTGCACGGCTCGACCTTAAGAAGAAGGAGCTGTGGCACTGAGAAGCTGGTAAACAGCTGGATATCTGCTCGGCTCGGCCTTGAGGAGAAGGAGCTGTGGAAAACAACTAAGCAGCAGCAAAGGAGTGCAGGAACACCTGCAGGCAGCGAATCCTGACTGTGTGAGAGGCGCGTGGACAGCGCGTGATATTTTGTATATAACCAATTGCAATAATGTGTGTAACAAGCTGTAACCAATCATGAGTCTGTAGGCAGTGACTAAACAAAGACTATGATATATATTGGAGTCAGACAAGACAATAAACGGCTTTGGAATGTAACTCAAATAGAGTTGTGAAGTCCATCCTTCTCCCGCATAACCCTAATGCCCTAACCCTAACCCCTAACCCTAAACCATAACCCTAACCCCTAACCCTAACCCCTAAACCCTAACCCCCTAACCCTAACCCCCACCCTAACCCAAACCCCCTAACCCTAACCCCTAACCCCAACCTCCTAACCCCCACCCCCTAACCCTAACACCTAACCACAACCCTAACCCCTAAGCCTAACCCCTAACCCCAACCACTAACCCCTAACCCTAATCCCCTAACCCCAACCACTAACCCCTAACCCTAACCCCTAAACCCTAACCCCTAAACCCTAACCCCCACCCTAAACCCTAACCCTAACCCCCTAAGCCCAACCCCAACCCTAACCCCCTAATCCTAACCCCTAACCCCAACCCTTACCCGAACCCCCTAACCCCAACCCCCTGACCCTAACCCCCTAACCCTAACCCCCACCCTAACCCCAGCCCCCTAAGCCTAACCCCCTAACCCTAACCCCTAACCCCAACCCCCTAACCCTAACGCCAACCCCCTAACCTCCTAACCCTAACCCCTAACCCCTAATCCCCTAACCCTAATCCCCACCCTAACCCTAACCCCCTAACCCCTAACCCCAACCCCCTAACCCTAACCCTCTAAGCCTAACCCCCTAACCCCTAACCCCAACCCCCTAACCCTAACCCCCTAACCCCTAATCCCAACCCTTACCCGAACCCCCTAACCCCAACCCCCTAACCCTAACCCCCACCCCCAACCCACACCCAACCCCCCCCAACCCCAACCGCCTAACCCTAACCCCCACCCCCAACCCACACCCAACCCCCCCCAACCCCAACCCCCTAACCCCCTAACCCCAACCCTAACCCCAACCCTAACCCCTAACCCCAACCCCCTAACCCCAACCCCAACCCCACCCCAACCCTTACCGTAACCACCCTAACCCCAACCGCTAACAACCCGAACCCCAACCCCTAACCCTAATGGCCCTAACCCTAACGGCCCTAACCCCCTAACCCTAACGACCCTAACCCTAACCCCAGACCCAACGCTAATGCCCTAAACCCTAGCCGGGAACCACGTAACGTCAGGTCCTAACCCTCCGCGGCGAGCAGAGGGGGACTTCCGGGCCCCGGAGGACTTCCGTATCGGCGAGCAGTCCTCCGGGGCGAGCAGAGGGGCACTTCCGGGCCCCGGAGGACTTCCGTATCAGCGAGCAGTCCTCCGGGAGGGCTACGGAGGCCCATGGTGCATCGAGGTGGAGCTGGGCAGCCATTTGCGGTCGCCGAAGTCCTCCGGGGGTGTAGAGACAGATCTGTCGGCTGGCTGGGGTGGCCCGTCGTACAGAGGGATGGAGCTTGGGTGTTAGTTCGTGGTTTGGGAGCGTAGAGAGATGCGTCGTCGTGTGGTGTTCTGGAGTGTGAAAGGAAATGAAAAAGGTACCTCATTTGCATACATAATTGACGTATTTGTGTAGTTAGAGGTTACCCTATATTCTAATTGGGAGTAATGCATAATTGTTATGGTGTGGATTGCTTATGGATTACTCCCAACTGGAATACGGGGTACTATGTATACCTAGGGTGTGTTTCTTGGTCAGTATAAAAAAATCGAAATATAATAAGTCTGGTGCAGCAGTAGAAAATGGCACCTCCCTGGGAGCAATTTGTTGAAGTTTAATATATTATTCATTTAAATGAATAATTAGTCCCAGGGAGGTGCCATTTTCTACTGCTGCTAAATCATGTTTTCATTGATGTCTGCCTCAAACATAAGAACATGAAAGACAAAAAGACAGACACCAAAAAAAAAATCCCCTAAATCAATGACAAGACACCAAACCAACTGAATTCACAGACAAGATGACAGAAACCAAAAAACCCCAAAGACAAAACTATGCAGAAAAAATGTAAAACAAAACATGAGACACACACAAAAACAAGCCTGAGAAAGACCAACAAAAAAGATGCAAGGGCAACAAAGACACAGACAAAAGGCAGAGACAGACAAAAAAAAAAAATCGAGAGAACACAAGAGAGCAAATTAATCTTTATTGGTTGGACATTTTTCTACCTACCTCGGGGGGTCTAAGAAGTACTCTTTCAACTATCATTAGGAGCTCTCACAGCAGTTAAGGTGATTTTATACACTGATGTAACATTCCACCATTACTGCCTAAGCTTGACATTCTCCTTCTCTTACTCCTCAGATGTAATTCCATCCCGCTATTGTCTAACAGTGCTGTTTTCTTTGGACACCAGTTATGCTCAAGTAGTCATCTACATTTCTTTAAAACTATGCAAATTTACAAAAATCTACTTTACACAGCTAGTAATGCACATGCTTCCTTTTAACATATCACTATCTAGAGGTACGCGTAGCAGTTAACAACTCTCCCAGAGCTGCAGGAGATTCTTTCGCTCAAAGAATCACTTACAAACTTTATTTCCATTACTTTGGGAGTCCCAGTTGAGAGCTGCCTATGCCTGCACAAGTTCTCCTCTTTCTTTTCCCCGGCGCCTCTGTTTACCTGTGTGCGTGACAGACGCTCGCTTAGCTTTGTACTGTCGTTTCCTTTTTCCGTTACCACAGTGATTTTGATTGGGATACTTTACTGCCTAGAGTGGTTCTGTTAATTTTTTTTTTTGGTGTGTTTCCATTGACCCACAACTAACTCCAAGCAAGCCTTCTAACAGCATTATTTACACCTGGCCTCAAAAATTTACTTGTACTACCAATATTAAAAATACTTTCTTCCTTACCATAAGGGTAGCAATTACTTGAACATTTACTCAGTTTTCACTCGTGCTTCTTATACACACACACACAACCTCTAAAAACTCATCCTTACGTTAATAGCAGTTGCAACGATTTAGTGCCTGTGATTCTTCCTGTAGTGGCTTGCACGATTCTCATTCCCATTAGGTACTCCGTCTGTTGCTTCACACATATCTGTTTTCATCTCTGAGGCGACGTCTCCGCGATCGGTATTCCCAGGCAGAGCGTGAGACCGTTCCGCTCGTCCCGATGGGCCCTGCTAAAACAACAATTGACAAACAACATTACATCACAAACCACAACACCCGTCAAAAGAATTTACAATGCTACTAATACAAAATACAGTTAGGCCTCCCTGCTTCACAATCCGGTCCTTTTCAATAACAGCCGATGACCCCCCACACCCTGCGACCGCAACCGGCAGCTTAACAACATACTGTCCTGCAACGACAGGCACCAACCACGTTCCAGAGGAACGTTCCCCAGGAACGGCATTCCGCAAGAGCCTTGAAAAAGTCACCCTGCCTGCAAAAACCTCAGCCTGAACCCCTCAAGAATAACCTCAGCTGGGATTCTAGTTTGCTTATTCTCTACATGTCTAAAAAAATCTCTCTTCCACTTAGAAGCTGCAAGGACAAATTAGAAAAACATACACAAACACAAATCATACAGTGTTAAAACACATTCAAAACACCGCCCATTTGGCTATCACACAAACCACCCCTGACTCTCGGCTCATCCGTTCTGCCGCCTGCCTGCCGCAATGAGCCGTGGCCCACATCTACGGGGCTCCTCGGGAACGCCGCTTCCGGGAGCCTCAAAAACCGATCACCCTGCCTGCAAAAACCCCGGCCCGAGCACGACCTGCGTCCAAACATTGGCGATGAACATCGCCTCGCAGAGCGGCCGGGACTGGGGAAAAAAAACCCCAGCCGAGGGAAAAAAAAAAAAAAATCGCCCGGCTGGGGTTTGTTTTTTTTTTTTTTTAAATAAAAAATTGATCTCCTGTCTGTATTACATATAACCTAAAACAAAAAAGCCACACATACCAGGTTAGACCCACCCCCCACCCCCCCACCTCCAACGTGTCCGTTTCACCACCCACCAACCACGATGGCAGATCACCCCATATCTAGGGGGTCCACCCCAATCATGCCGGGAACTGCCTCACCACATCCCTCTAGACATCACCGCTCCACATGATTCTATAGCATCAGCCTTTGTAACCAGAAACCAAGAAAGATGCTTCCCTAGGTGTGCCCCTGCTGCTCCTCTTCCCTTTGAATTGTCCGCTCTGGCACGATCGGCTCGAGAATATGCCCCGGGGACACGCGTCACCCCGTGCCTCCTGCAAAATGCTACGTAAGAGACTCTACGGCCCGCTTGCCGATAGCTACTGGCTGCCCCCAGAAGCGGGCCATACAACCTCCACCCAAACAGGCCATGCTAATTGACACATTATCCTCCTGTGCTTTGACTATTCCATCCTGACAAGAGTTACTACACAGAGGCAATGCGGCTCCACCTCAAATACACATATACACGCTCCACAAACGTTACCTAAAGGTGCTAGAATACCACACAGGGGAGACTTAATGCCAAGCCGACAGAGCCTGACGGTAAGCACAATGGTGCTGAGGACGCACAGCACAAACTCTGGCGTGGCTCTGCTGTGCAAGAATGCCATACTCTGGAGACCTAAGACGACCCCACCGCTAGGAATAAACCCCTGGAAAAACTCTCAAGAAAGTCAGACGTGAGAGCTGAGGGCAAAGCCCGAGCAACAGCCACAAGACAGACTGACCAAAAGCACCTACTATGCTAAACTACACCGACAGCATCATGCTTCTACGTCACACCACAAAAAGATGCGGTCGATTGGCGCTAGACCGATGACTCGAGCCTGTGTGGGCATGACTGATGGCTACCGCACATCACAGTAGGATGTGAGTATGCCCGAGGCACCTTGGATGCAAGTGCCAAAACACACACCGAGATGTTTGATAAGGTACGCTTACGAACACACACTAGACGTTCCACACGACCCTTCCCACTCATCCCAGAGCTGTTTTGCCAGCACATGCATCGTGATGCGTATCGCTCCCTCCGCCCGCACAAGACCAATTCCCCGCAAGCTACCCTCCCGTTACGCCGACGTTTAGACGCGCTCGGTCTCCACGACCTGCGGATTTTTGCTGCGCCGCGTTGCTTTTGTGGTGCCTCTGGTCACGGTCCATTGTCAATGGCCATCCTCGGTAGCGGACGTGTCACTAAATGCAAGATGCCGTTAATCGCTTCGTGCCGCTCTGCCGCTCGCAAACACAAAATCCAAAGCTGTTGAACGCACACCTTGTCTGTGAGAGAACGAAGCTCCGCAGCTCTGCTCATCTGCTCCTCTCTGATTCCAAAGATAACGCTTCACAGTCAGAGACCTCTGTGGCACCTGAAAATCCAGAGCAGCGCAATGCTAGATCTGCCCTAAAGTGACAGATCGCTCTGATGCCTGTCACACGCTGCTCCTCGGACCTCGATTCCTCAACCGTTTCCACAGGCTTGCTACAAGGTGCCTGCAAAAAAATCAGGAAAACCATTGCCAACTTAGAGACTTTGCTCATGCTACCTCACGAACTGTGATCTGCTCAACTCCCACCCACATACACAGAGACCTCAAGGTCACTTAAACCCTCTATGCTGGCTCTGCAATGCCATACGATACCAACATAAAGACAGCCGTACGATGCGTGTGCAAACATAATGCTGTACGATGCAACGTGCTCATAGATCGCAGTCAAGGCAAAATACAATACAGAGCACTGCAATGGAAGACCAAACACAATACAGGGCCAAGAGTCTCTCAAAGGACAGTCTATATACACGTGGAACGATATAATTCAAGTCGCGACACGGAGCCGTATGACACAAGACTGTCTTGAGCGGCGCTCGATATGAGCGCGGAGGAATATGGTAAAACACCCGTACAGAGCCGACCGATGCGTTACAAAATTCAACTACAAAGCAAGTTATGACATGAGGCCATACAAGTTCAAATGTGGCACGATACGATGCAGAACGTGATGCAGGGCCGTACGATGCGAGATAGACTCGAGCGGTCGGTCGAAATTAGTGCGGAGCAATAGCGTACGAGCCAAACGATGCGTTACAAAATTCAAACGGAGAGCGACAGAATACAAACGGTGACGCGAGGCCATACGAACCCAAATACAGAGCGCGCGCAATACAAAAAAGTTACGCCGGGCCGGGCGAGGCAACAGTGTCTCAAATGGCAGTCGATACGAGCACGGAGGGTTACGACACGATACGAGACCAAACACGGAGCGATACGGCACAAAACAAAGCACAAAGTGAGGCGGTCTCAGACGGTAGCCAAAACCTATGCAGACTGCTGGAACACAACACAGAACTGGAATATTTGATGTATGCAATGCCAGGCTTTAAGACCTACACCCGTAAGGGTGCAGGGATGAAATGCTGCAGGGGATCTCTGTGGAAACAGAACTTACCAGAGCAGAGCTGTCATGGCAACCCAGATCGCCTCCACAAAGGCGACCCTCCAGAAACTTCTGTGATGCAAGATGCGCTTTAAGCTCTGATCACAAGACGAGAAGTGCTCAATGGGCTCTACGCCAAAGCAGCGAGGCATTAGAGAACCCACAGACACCTACTGAGGTGGGTGCCAAATGCCGAGAGCCCGTGGGGCAGTAGAGACCCCCGGAAAGCACCATACAGGAGACCGAACGCAGACAACACTAATGATGCTAGGACACAGACATAGGCCAGAAAGTTCACATCCTGCGGGTTGGACCCCAGGCCCTCTATCCACCCCCAGACATAACGGAGCCTAAGCAGCCCTCTCCGCAACAGTCGTTAAACCACCCTCCCGGCCCCACACCATCCACCGCTTTTGCCACTTACCCTTCGGAGGGCAGGGTCCAGAATCCATGCTCAGCAGCAGCGCTTCCTGTAACTGGGATGCTCCTGCATTCACCTGGTTCCTCTTAATCACCTGCAAGACAGAGCACCGCTAGTCACTGACAGGCCGGCTGGCATTGACTGCCACGATGACACACTCCTCAGAAGTGCCACGCTGCTCCTCCCCCCCAAAAAAATCAGATGTTGCAGCTGGCATATCCTACAGAAGCGAGAGAACCCAAGAGATAAAGCACTCATCCTGCTCTGGAGCCATAACCCGCTCTGCAGTTCCTGCCCTGATGCTCCTCTCTCCTCTGTTGACTCAACTTAAATCCTCGGCCGTTTGAGGAAAGCCCTCACGGTGCCTGTAAAGACCAAAGACAAACACTCAACCGAGTAGTCACATGATCCTCAGCGATTCGAGCCCAGCCGGACCGCGTAATGAGCCACTTGCCTCTTCTCAGACTAGCAATTGCTGTGTGGCTTCACCTCTCCAAAACACAGAGAAAAAAGTATGGCACCAAGATACTGCCCAAGTCCTCAGCCCGCTCGTGGCACTTCCTCTCTCCCGCTCCTTCACCTAGGCTGCTCGGAGACAGACTCTTCAGTTTGCTGTGCTGAGGCCTGGCCGCCGCCCGCAGAACACCAACAGGGTAATGATTCTAGCTACGTGTATATTATGACACGTCAGTAAATTGCTGATTTAGCACACTGGTCATGTCTCACCTTGCCAAAGACCGCTCCGGTGCGGATATCCCACCTCACACATTGATTCTGACCTACAAGACACCAAATAAGCTAGTCAAGATCCACTGACAGTCACGCCAGTTCTCAAACATCAGATGCCAGCCTGCCTCCATCTGGCACTCTGCTCACCTCTTCCATCACCCTTTGGCACATGGCTCATTGCTCCGCATCTAAAAAACCCAAACAAACCGCATAAAGCAATTCGCCTGGATGCTGACCGACAGCTTGACGAGACAAAAGGTCTGTCGTCTTTCTGTATATGCCTTCTAGATAGATCTAAAAAAAAACCAAAAAAACAAAGCCCAGGTATTGAGCCCCACGTATACAAGCTAAGGCACATGCAAGCTTTGACCCACTTGACCACCACAGAAACCGCTGCTCCCAGAAGGCCAGAGTCCAAGCTCTGGCACCTGGAAAACATGATGAAAATAACTCTGTTCCAGCTATCTACAGCTACTTGTCCAGAGATAGACCATACAGTGCTTTCCAGAACTATCAGGGCACGTCAACATAATATCACACCACTGTAAAGCTATGCTACCCACATCTTTAGTGTTTCTACACCCCTGGGCAGGGCAGCTCCAACCACACAGCAACGCCGAGCATGGACGCCACAAACATGACGGAGGCACAAGAAGATGGCAAGCGACAAGGATGACTCCCATACAGACGATGATGCCGGCAGAGAAACCCTGTGACACCACACAGGTGCGGATGCTTTAGAGCAGCCCCAGGAAAGAGAGGCGATGGCTGTGGCCCGAGAGAGAAAGCTCACGTCAAAACCAGAACGAAGGATGCATGAGAAGCTGAGCTTTAAGACCTAAGACTGTTAAGGACATGGGGATGAAAGCCCAAAAGCCAACTCCGTGCAAACAGAGCTCTCAACAGTGGAGCTGCAGGCACCACCTAGCCCAACACTGCAAGAGATGACCATTCAAACATCTACGATGCGCTGCATGCCAGACAAATGCGAGCTCTAAGCTATAATTGCAAAGCTCGTTGAGCTTTTCAGACAAAGTGGGCTGCAAGTGGCACCAGAAAAGATACAAGCTGAAGTGCCTTGGAGGTACTTGGGGTGGATGATCACTGAAACGTCGGTAACCCCCCAGAAGGTTGAATTAAGAATTCAGATTAAAACATTAAATGATGTACAAAAATTGGTAGGAGACGTTAACTGGATTCGACCGATTTGTGGGATCACAAACCAAGATATGGAGCCCCTGGTTCAGCTCTTGCGAGGGGATAGCAGGTTAAACTCTCCTCGGCAATTGACCAAGGAAGCCTGGGAAGCAGTAGCAAACATTTCTGAAAAGGTAACTCAAGCATTTAGTTCTAGGATAGACCCCTTGATAGGGATCACTGTGGCAGTAATCAATCATGAGCGACATCCCTATGCGCTTATAATACAGTGGATAACAAAGCTAGAATCAAAAGCGGACCCATTGAAAATTTTAGAGTGGGTCTTTTTGCCTCAGTAGCACAGAAAAACCATCACCACGAAAGTAGAGTGTTTTGCAAATTTGATTATGAAAGGGCGCAACAGAATTATTGATATATCGGCAAAGGACCTGAAAACGATTTTAGTAGCATTACAACAAGAATATTCAACTTGGGCTTTGCAGCACTCTGTTCCCTTGCAAACTGCATTAGCAGAATTTGAGGGTGACATTTAGATTCATTATCCATCACACAAAATGTTTACCTTTAAAAAAAAAAAAAAAACAAAAAACCCCCCACAAACATGAAGTAGAAAAAAATCAAAGTGTAGTCAATATCCAGTTCAAGGTGCTACAGTATTTACGGATGGTGGTGGGAAAACAGGCAAGGCAGCAATAGTACGGCGAGAGCACGGAGAATGGAAAGAACGGGTACTTGTCGTGCCAGGATCAGTTCAAAGGGTAGAACTACAGGCAGTAATTGAAGCCTTTAAATTATGGTCTGAAGAACCTGTGAATATAATTACTGATTCTTTATATGTAGTTGGAGTACTCCAAAGATTGGAAGGTTGAATCCTCAGACAGGTAGAGCAGGAACAGCTATACCAACAATTTAGAACGCTTTGGTTTTTATTGCAGAAAAGACGACACCCTTATTACGTTATGCATATACGCAGCCATACCAACCTTCCAGGGGAATTGGTGGAAGGAAATGCAAGAGCTGATCGGCTGACTGCCGCAGTATGGGCTGGACCTGCTCCGGACTGTTTAGGTCAAGCGCAAGCCTCTCATGCCTTTTTCCATCAATCTGCCAAAGTTTTAGCGAGACAATTTAATCTAAGTGCAGGTGACGCTAGAGCTATTATACAGACTTGTGCTGATTGTCAACAAATAGGCCCAGGAATCGCGATTACGGTTAGTCCCGGAGGATTGCCTTCGCTACAACTATGGCAGATGGATGTGACACATGTTGCTGACTTTGGAAGATTTAAATATGTTCATGTTTCAATTGATTGCTATTCTGCAGTAGTTTGGGCCACTGCACAAACAGGAGAAACTAGTAGGCATGTACAAAAGCATTTGCGAGCTGCATTCGCAGCCCATGGTATACCCCTACAAATTAAAACCGATAATGGTCCTTGTTATGTAGCCCAGTCAAGCCAACCATTTCTTGCTCAATGGGGAGTGACGCATGTTACTGGAATACCACATCCCCCAACTGGACAAGCTATTGTTGAACGAATGAATCATTCCCTGAAGTGTTTATTGCAAAAACAAAAAGGGGGAGAGGCTACCACACCACCCCAAGAACGTTTGAATAAAGCCTTATATGTGTTAAATTATTTCCGTCTAGCAGAAGGAGAAACATGTAAAAGGAATGACAGGAAGTCTGTTTGCGTTAACACAAAATGTGCAAGTAAAAGTTAAAAATTTGGAAAAGAATATGTGGGAAGGACCTTTTCAACTGCTAACCTGGGGACGAGGTTATGCTTGTGTCATTACAGATTCTGGAACTTGTTTGGTACCCGCAAAATGGGTAAAACCATGGGTGAAACAGTCACCATCGTCGTCGTCGGACACATCTTGACACTACCAGGTGTCATCGCAATCTGGATGCCACCTCAGCCAAAAGAAAATGTATGGGTAAATCACACTGAAATTAGCAGTATCATGAGAGGAACATGGAAAGCTTTTAGGGCAAACCGCTCTAGAACTACAAATCCTTTGGTAAGATATAATATTGGTTTTCATAGCTTTATACAAGCACTTTTTCCATCACTAGAAGTAGCTTCTATCGCTAGGAGTAGTACAGCTAGAATTGTTTGCCTTGTAACATTCTGCTATTAATTTAAGCATAGTTGATATGTGACTGCTGGATTATGGCAAGATGCCGTGTAAACAAAACCTACGAACCAACAGACGGGGTGGCTGTGGCGCGTGCAGCACGTCTGGCCAGCGGGCACATGCGCCATAGGCTCCCTGTGTTGAGAGGTGGCAACCGAGGCATGTTCTGACACTCGCTGGCCACGCGTGTCGAAACTCGTTCCTTGGCAAAGGTATAAATACCGGGATTTCCCGAAGAGCAGGGGGATCGGTGTACGGCAAGGCCACCGTTGCCTCCGTGGGGACGCCCACGTAAAGCTGGCACCTACCGACTGCTGGGCTGAGTTCACGGCACAGGACGATACAAGAATGCACAGATGGTCCATCTTCCTCACAGTCGTTGGGTTGCAAATGATCCATCAGGTTTTGTTTATAGATAAACAAAAAGGGGGAGATGTTGGGATCACCCTGCAAGGGCTCGACCTTAAGGAGAAGGAGCTGTGGCGTTGATCTGCACGGCTCGACCTTAAGAAGAAGGAGCTGTGGCACTGAGAAGCTGGTAAACAGCTGGATATCTGCTCGGCTCGGCCTTGAGGAGAAGGAGCTGTGGAAAACAACTAAGCAGCAGCAAAGGAGTGCAGGAACACCTGCAGGCAGCGAATCCTGACTGTGTGAGAGGCGCGTGGACAGCGCGTGATATTTTGTATATAACCAATTGCAATAATGTGTGTAACAAGCTGTAACCAATCATGAGTCTGTAGGCAGTGACTAAACAAAGACTATGATATATATTGGAGTCAGACAAGACAATAAACGGCTTTGGAATGTAACTCAAATAGAGTTGTGAAGTCCATCCTTCTCCCGCATAACCCTAATGCCCTAACCCTAACCCCTAACCCTAAACCATAACCCTAACCCCTAACCCTAACCCCTAAACCCTAACCCCCTAACCCTAACCCCCACCCTAACCCAAACCCCCTAACCCTAACCCCTAACCCCAACCTCCTAACCCCCACCCCCTAACCCTAACACCTAACCACAACCCTAACCCCTAAGCCTAACCCCTAACCCCAACCACTAACCCCTAACCCTAATCCCCTAACCCCAACCACTAACCCCTAACCCTAACCCCTAAACCCTAACCCCTAAACCCTAACCCCCACCCTAAACCCTAACCCTAACCCCCTAAGCCCAACCCCAACCCTAACCCCCTAATCCTAACCCCTAACCCCAACCCTTACCCGAACCCCCTAACCCCAACCCCCTGACCCTAACCCCCTAACCCTAACCCCCACCCTAACCCCAGCCCCCTAAGCCTAACCCCCTAACCCTAACCCCTAACCCCAACCCCCTAACCCTAACGCCAACCCCCTAACCTCCTAACCCTAACCCCTAACCCCTAATCCCCTAACCCTAATCCCCACCCTAACCCTAACCCCCTAACCCCTAACCCCAACCCCCTAACCCTAACCCTCTAAGCCTAACCCCCTAACCCCTAACCTCAACCCCCTAACCCTAACCCCCTAACCCCTAATCCCAACCCTTACCCGAACCCCCTAACCCCAACCCCCTAACCCTAACCCCCACCCCCAACCCACACCCAACCCCCCCCAACCCCAACCGCCTAACCCTAACCCCCACCCCCAACCCACACCCAACCCCCCCCAACCCCAACCCCCTAACCCCAACCCTAACCCCAACCCTAACCCCTAACCCCAACCCCCTAACCCCAACCCCAACCCCACCCCAACCCTTACCGTAACCACCCGAACCCCAACCGCTAACAACCCGAACCCCAACCCCTAACCCTAATGGCCCTAACCCTAACGGCCCTAACCCCCTAACCCTAACGACCCTAACCCTAACCCCAAACCCAACGCTAATGCCCTAAACCCTAGCCGGGAACCACGTAACGTCAGGTCCTAACCCTCCGCGGCGAGCAGAGGGGGACTTCCGGGCCCCGGAGGACTTCCGTATCGGCGAGCAGTCCTCCGGGGCGAGCAGAGGGGCACTTCCGGGCCCCGGAGGACTTCCGTATCAGCGAGCAGTCCTCCGGGAGGGCTACGGAGGCCCATGGTGCATCGAGGTGGAGCTGGGCAGCCATTTGCGGTCGCCGAAGTCCTCCGGGGGTGTAGAGACAGATCTGTCGGCTGGCTGGGGTGGCCCGTCGTACACAGGGATGGAGCTTGGGTGTTAGTTCGTGGTTTGGGAGCGTAGAGAGATGCGTCGTCGTGTGGTGTTCTGGAGTGTGAAAGGAAATGAAAAAGGTACCTCATTTGCATACATAATTGACGTATTTGTGTAGTTAGAGGTTACCCTATATTCTAATTGGGAGTAATGCATAATTGTTATGGTGTGGATTGCTTATGGATTACTCCCAACTGGAATACGGGGTACTATGTATACCTAGGGTGTGTTTCTTGGTCAGTATAAAAAAATCGAAATATAATAAGTCTGGTGCAGCAGTAGAAAATGGCACCTCCCTGGGAGCAATTTGTTGAAGTTTAATATATTATTCATTTAAATGAATAATTAGTCCCAGGGAGGTGCCATTTTCTACTGCTGCTAAATCATGTTTTCATTGATGTCTGCCTCAAACATAAGAACATGAAAGACAAAAAGACAGACACCAAAAAAAAAATCCCCTAAATCAATGACAAGACACCAAACCAACTGAATTCACAGACAAGATGACAGAAACCAAAAAACCCCAAAGACAAAACTATGCAGAAAAAATGTAAAACAAAACATGAGACACACACAAAAACAAGCCTGAGAAAGACCAACAAAAAAGATGCAAGGGCAACAAAGACACAGACAAAAGGCAGAGACAGACAAAAAAAAAAAATCGAGAGAACACAAGAGAGCAAATTAATCTTTATTGGTTGGACATTTTTCTACCTACCTCGGGGGGTCTAAGAAGTACTCTTTCAACTATCATTAGGAGCTCTCACAGCAGTTAAGGTGATTTTATACACTGATGTAACATTCCACCATTACTGCCTAAGCTTGACATTCTCCTTCTCTTACTCCTCAGATGTAATTCCATCCCGCTATTGTCTAACAGTGCTGTTTTCTTTGGACACCAGTTATGCTCAAGTAGTCATCTACATTTCTTTAAAACTATGCAAATTTACAAAAATCTACTTTACACAGCTAGTAATGCACATGCTTCCTTTTAACATATCACTATCTAGAGGTACGCGTAGCAGTTAACAACTCTCCCAGAGCTGCAGGAGATTCTTTCGCTCAAAGAATCACTTACAAACTTTATTTCCATTACTTTGGGAGTCCCAGTTGAGAGCTGCCTATGCCTGCACAAGTTCTCCTCTTTCTTTTCCCCGGCGCCTCTGTTTACCTGTGTGCGTGACAGACGCTCGCTTAGCTTTGTACTGTCGTTTCCTTTTTCCGTTACCACAGTGATTTTGATTGGGATACTTTACTGCCTAGAGTGGTTCTGTTAATTTTTTTTTTTGGTGTGTTTCCATTGACCCACAACTAACTCCAAGCAAGCCTTCTAACAGCATTATTTACACCTGGCCTCAAAAATTTACTTGTACTACCAATACTAAAAATACTTTCTTCCTTACCATAAGGGTAGCAATTACTTGAACATTTACTCAGTTTTCACTCGTGCTTCTTATACACACACACACAACCTCTAAAAACTCATCCTTACGTTAATAGCAGTTGCAACGATTTAGTGCCTGTGATTCTTCCTGTAGTGGCTTGCACGATTCTCATTCCCATTAGGTACTCCGTCTGTTGCTTCACACATATCTGTTTTCATCTCTGAGGCGACGTCTCCGCGATCGGTATTCCCAGGCAGAGCGTGAGACCGTTCCGCTCGTCCCGATGGGCCCTGCTAAAACAACAATTGACAAACAACATTACATCACAAACCACAACACCCGTCAAAAGAATTTACAATGCTACTAATACAAAATACAGTTAGGCCTCCCTGCTTCACAATCCGGTCCTTTTCAATAACAGCCGATGACCCCCCACACCCTGCGACCGCAACCGGCAGCTTAACAACATACTGTCCTGCAACGACAGGCACCAACCACGTTCCAGAGGAACGTTCCCCAGGAACGGCATTCCGCAAGAGCCTTGAAAAAGTCACCCTGCCTGCAAAAACCTCAGCCTGAACCCCTCAAGAATAACCTCAGCTGGGATTCTAGTTTGCTTATTCTCTACATGTCTAAAAAAATCTCTCTTCCACTTAGAAGCTGCAAGGACAAATTAGAAAAACATACACAAACACAAATCATACAGTGTTAAAACACATTCAAAACACCGCCCATTTGGCTATCACACAAACCACCCCTGACTCTCGGCTCATCCGTTCTGCCGCCTGCCTGCCGCAATGAGCCGTGGCCCACATCTACGGGGCTCCTCGGGAACGCCGCTTCCGGGAGCCTCAAAAACCGATCACCCTGCCTGCAAAAACCCCGGCCCGAGCACGACCTGCGTCCAAACATTGGCGATGAACATCGCCTCGCAGAGCGGCCGGGACTGGGGAAAAAAAACCCCAGCCGAGGGAAAAAAAAAAAAAAATCGCCCGGCTGGGGTTTGTTTTTTTTTTTTTTTAAATAAAAAATTGATCTCCTGTCTGTATTACATATAACCTAAAACAAAAAAGCCACACATACCAGGTTAGACCCACCCCCCACCCCCCCACCTCCAACGTGTCCGTTTCACCACCCACCAACCACGATGGCAGATCACCCCATATCTAGGGGGTCCACCCCAATCATGCCGGGAACTGCCTCACCACATCCCTCTAGACATCACCGCTCCACATGATTCTATAGCATCAGCCTTTGTAACCAGAAACCAAGAAAGATGCTTCCCTAGGTGTGCCCCTGCTGCTCCTCTTCCCTTTGAATTGTCCGCTCTGGCACGATCGGCTCGAGAATATGCCCCGGGGACACGCGTCACCCCGTGCCTCCTGCAAAATGCTACGTAAGAGACTCTACGGCCCGCTTGCCGATAGCTACTGGCTGCCCCCAGAAGCGGGCCATACAACCTCCACCCAAACAGGCCATGCTAATTGACACATTATCCTCCTGTGCTTTGACTATTCCATCCTGACAAGAGTTACTACACAGAGGCAATGCGGCTCCACCTCAAATACACATATACACGCTCCACAAACGTTACCTAAAGGTGCTAGAATACCACACAGGGGAGACTTAATGCCAAGCCGACAGAGCCTGACGGTAAGCACAATGGTGCTGAGGACGCACAGCACAAACTCTGGCGTGGCTCTGCTGTGCAAGAATGCCATACTCTGGAGACCTAAGACGACCCCACCGCTAGGAATAAACCCCTGGAAAAACTCTCAAGAAAGTCAGACGTGAGAGCTGAGGGCAAAGCCCGAGCAACAGCCACAAGACAGACTGACCAAAAGCACCTACTATGCTAAACTACACCGACAGCATCATGCTTCTACGTCACACCACAAAAAGATGCGGTCGATTGGCGCTAGACCGATGACTCGAGCCTGTGTGGGCATGACTGATGGCTACCGCACATCACAGTAGGATGTGAGTATGCCCGAGGCACCTTGGATGCAAGTGCCAAAACACACACCGAGATGTTTGATAAGGTACGCTTACGAACACACACTAGACGTTCCACACGACCCTTCCCACTCATCCCAGAGCTGTTTTGCCAGCACATGCATCGTGATGCGTATCGCTCCCTCCGCCCGCACAAGACCAATTCCCCGCAAGCTACCCTCCCGTTACGCCGACGTTTAGACGCGCTCGGTCTCCACGACCTGCGGATTTTTGCTGCGCCGCGTTGCTTTTGTGGTGCCTCTGGTCACGGTCCATTGTCAATGGCCATCCTCGGTAGCGGACGTGTCACTAAATGCAAGATGCCGTTAATCGCTTCGTGCCGCTCTGCCGCTCGCAAACACAAAATCCAAAGCTGTTGAACGCACACCTTGTCTGTGAGAGAACGAAGCTCCGCAGCTCTGCTCATCTGCTCCTCTCTGATTCCAAAGATAACGCTTCACAGTCAGAGACCTCTGTGGCACCTGAAAATCCAGAGCAGCGCAATGCTAGATCTGCCCTAAAGTGACAGATCGCTCTGATGCCTGTCACACGCTGCTCCTCGGACCTCGATTCCTCAACCGTTTCCACAGGCTTGCTACAAGGTGCCTGCAAAAAAATCAGGAAAACCATTGCCAACTTAGAGACTTTGCTCATGCTACCTCACGAACTGTGATCTGCTCAACTCCCACCCACATACACAGAGACCTCAAGGTCACTTAAACCCTCTATGCTGGCTCTGCAATGCCATACGATACCAACATAAAGACAGCCGTACGATGCGTGTGCAAACATAATGCTGTACGATGCAACGTGCTCATAGATCGCAGTCAAGGCAAAATACAATACAGAGCACTGCAATGGAAGACCAAACACAATACAGGGCCAAGAGTCTCTCAAAGGACAGTCTATATACACGTGGAACGATATAATTCAAGTCGCGACACGGAGCCGTATGACACAAGACTGTCTTGAGCGGCGCTCGATATGAGCGCGGAGGAATATGGTAAAACACCCGTACAGAGCCGACCGATGCGTTACAAAATTCAACTACAAAGCAAGTTATGACATGAGGCCATACAAGTTCAAATGTGGCACGATACGATGCAGAACGTGATGCAGGGCCGTACGATGCGAGATAGACTCGAGCGGTCGGTCGAAATTAGTGCGGAGCAATAGCGTACGAGCCAAACGATGCGTTACAAAATTCAAACGGAGAGCGACAGAATACAAACGGTGACGCGAGGCCATACGAACCCAAATACAGAGCGCGCGCAATACAAAAAAGTTACGCCGGGCCGGGCGAGGCAACAGTGTCTCAAATGGCAGTCGATACGAGCACGGAGGGTTACGACACGATACGAGACCAAACACGGAGCGATACGGCACAAAACAAAGCACAAAGTGAGGCGGTCTCAGACGGTAGCCAAAACCTATGCAGACTGCTGGAACACAACACAGAACTGGAATATTTGATGTATGCAATGCCAGGCTTTAAGACCTACACCCGTAAGGGTGCAGGGATGAAATGCTGCAGGGGATCTCTGTGGAAACAGAACTTACCAGAGCAGAGCTGTCATGGCAACCCAGATCGCCTCCACAAAGGCGACCCTCCAGAAACTTCTGTGATGCAAGATGCGCTTTAAGCTCTGATCACAAGACGAGAAGTGCTCAATGGGCTCTACGCCAAAGCAGCGAGGCATTAGAGAACCCACAGACACCTACTGAGGTGGGTGCCAAATGCCGAGAGCCCGTGGGGCAGTAGAGACCCCCGGAAAGCACCATACAGGAGACCGAACGCAGACAACACTAATGATGCTAGGACACAGACATAGGCCAGAAAGTTCACATCCTGCGGGTTGGACCCCAGGCCCTCTATCCACCCCCAGACATAACGGAGCCTAAGCAGCCCTCTCCGCAACAGTCGTTAAACCACCCTCCCGGCCCCACACCATCCACCGCTTTTGCCACTTACCCTTCGGAGGGCAGGGTCCAGAATCCATGCTCAGCAGCAGCGCTTCCTGTAACTGGGATGCTCCTGCATTCACCTGGTTCCTCTTAATCACCCGCAAGACAGAGCACCGCTAGTCACTGACAGGCCGGCTGGCATTGACTGCCACGATGACACACTCCTCAGAAGTGCCACGCTGCTCCTCCCCCCCAAAAAAATCAGATGTTGCAGCTGGCATATCCTACAGAAGCGAGAGAACCCAAGAGATAAAGCACTCATCCTGCTCTGGAGCCATAACCCGCTCTGCAGTTCCTGCCCTGATGCTCCTCTCTCCTCTGTTGACTCAACTTAAATCCTCGGCCGTTTGAGGAAAGCCCTCACGGTGCCTGTAAAGACCAAAGACAAACACTCAACCGAGTAGTCACATGATCCTCAGCGATTCGAGCCCAGCCGGACCGCGTAATGAGCCACTTGCCTCTTCTCAGACTAGCAATTGCTGTGTGGCTTCACCTCTCCAAAACACAGAGAAAAAAGTATGGCACCAAGATACTGCCCAAGTCCTCAGCCCGCTCGTGGCACTTCCTCTCTCCCGCTCCTTCACCTAGGCTGCTCGGAGACAGACTCTTCAGTTTGCTGTGCTGAGGCCTGGCCGCCGCCCGCAGAACACCAACAGGGTAATGATTCTAGCTACGTGTATATTATGACACGTCAGTAAATTGCTGATTTAGCACACTGGTCATGTCTCACCTTGCCAAAGACCGCTCCGGTGCGGATATCCCACCTCACACATTGATTCTGACCTACAAGACACCAAATAAGCTAGTCAAGATCCACTGACAGTCACGCCAGTTCTCAAACATCAGATGCCAGCCTGCCTCCATCTGGCACTCTGCTCACCTCTTCCATCACCCTTTGGCACATGGCTCATTGCTCCGCATCTAAAAAACCCAAACAAACCGCATAAAGCAATTCGCCTGGATGCTGACCGACAGCTTGACGAGACAAAAGGTCTGTCGTCTTTCTGTATATGCCTTCTAGATAGATCTAAAAAAAAACCAAAAAAACAAAGCCCAGGTATTGAGCCCCACGTATACAAGCTAAGGCACATGCAAGCTTTGACCCACTTGACCACCACAGAAACCGCTGCTCCCAGAAGGCCAGAGTCCAAGCTCTGGCACCTGGAAAACATGATGAAAATAACTCTGTTCCAGCTATCTACAGCTACTTGTCCAGAGATAGACCATACAGTGCTTTCCAGAACTATCAGGGCACGTCAACATAATATCACACCACTGTAAAGCTATGCTACCCACATCTTTAGTGTTTCTACACCCCTGGGCAGGGCAGCTCCAACCACACAGCAACGCCGAGCATGGACGCCACAAACATGACGGAGGCACAAGAAGATGGCAAGCGACAAGGATGACTCCCATACAGACGATGATGCCGGCAGAGAAACCCTGTGACACCACACAGGTGCGGATGCTTTAGAGCAGCCCCAGGAAAGAGAGGCGATGGCTGTGGCCCGAGAGAGAAAGCTCACGTCAAAACCAGAACGAAGGATGCATGAGAAGCTGAGCTTTAAGACCTAAGACTGTTAAGGACATGGGGATGAAAGCCCAAAAGCCAACTCCGTGCAAACAGAGCTCTCAACAGTGGAGCTGCAGGCACCACCTAGCCCAACACTGCAAGAGATGACCATTCAAACATCTACGATGCGCTGCATGCCAGACAAATGCGAGCTCTAAGCTATAATTGCAAAGCTCGTTGAGCTTTTCAGACAAAGTGGGCTGCAAGTGGCACCAGAAAAGATACAAGCTGAAGTGCCTTGGAGGTACTTGGGGTGGATGATCACTGAAACGTCGGTAACCCCCCAGAAGGTTGAATTAAGAATTCAGATTAAAACATTAAATGATGTACAAAAATTGGTAGGAGACGTTAACTGGATTCGACCGATTTGTGGGATCACAAACCAAGATATGGAGCCCCTGGTTCAGCTCTTGCGAGGGGATAGCAGGTTAAACTCTCCTCGGCAATTGACCAAGGAAGCCTGGGAAGCAGTAGCAAACATTTCTGAAAAGGTAACTCAAGCATTTAGTTCTAGGATAGACCCCTTGATAGGGATCACTGTGGCAGTAATCAATCATGAGCGACATCCCTATGCGCTTATAATACAGTGGATAACAAAGCTAGAATCAAAAGCGGACCCATTGAAAATTTTAGAGTGGGTCTTTTTGCCTCAGTAGCACAGAAAAACCATCACCACGAAAGTAGAGTGTTTTGCAAATTTGATTATGAAAGGGCGCAACAGAATTATTGATATATCGGCAAAGGACCTGAAAACGATTTTAGTAGCATTACAACAAGAATATTCAACTTGGGCTTTGCAGCACTCTGTTCCCTTGCAAACTGCATTAGCAGAATTTGAGGGTGACATTTAGATTCATTATCCATCACACAAAATGTTTACCTTTAAAAAAAAAAAAAAAACAAAAAACCCCCCACAAACATGAAGTAGAAAAAAATCAAAGTGTAGTCAATATCCAGTTCAAGGTGCTACAGTATTTACGGATGGTGGTGGGAAAACAGGCAAGGCAGCAATAGTACGGCGAGAGCACGGAGAATGGAAAGAACGGGTACTTGTCGTGCCAGGATCAGTTCAAAGGGTAGAACTACAGGCAGTAATTGAAGCCTTTAAATTATGGTCTGAAGAACCTGTGAATATAATTACTGATTCTTTATATGTAGTTGGAGTACTCCAAAGATTGGAAGGTTGAATCCTCAGACAGGTAGAGCAGGAACAGCTATACCAACAATTTAGAACGCTTTGGTTTTTATTGCAGAAAAGACGACACCCTTATTACGTTATGCATATACGCAGCCATACCAACCTTCCAGGGGAATTGGTGGAAGGAAATGCAAGAGCTGATCGGCTGACTGCCGCAGTATGGGCTGGACCTGCTCCGGACTGTTTAGGTCAAGCGCAAGCCTCTCATGCCTTTTTCCATCAATCTGCCAAAGTTTTAGCGAGACAATTTAATCTAAGTGCAGGTGACGCTAGAGCTATTATACAGACTTGTGCTGATTGTCAACAAATAGGCCCAGGAATCGCGATTACGGTTAGTCCCGGAGGATTGCCTTCGCTACAACTATGGCAGATGGATGTGACACATGTTGCTGACTTTGGAAGATTTAAATATGTTCATGTTTCAATTGATTGCTATTCTGCAGTAGTTTGGGCCACTGCACAAACAGGAGAAACTAGTAGGCATGTACAAAAGCATTTGCGAGCTGCATTCGCAGCCCATGGTATACCCCTACAAATTAAAACCGATAATGGTCCTTGTTATGTAGCCCAGTCAAGCCAACCATTTCTTGCTCAATGGGGAGTGACGCATGTTACTGGAATACCACATCCCCCAACTGGACAAGCTATTGTTGAACGAATGAATCATTCCCTGAAGTGTTTATTGCAAAAACAAAAAGGGGGAGAGGCTACCACACCACCCCAAGAACGTTTGAATAAAGCCTTATATGTGTTAAATTATTTCCGTCTAGCAGAAGGAGAAACATGTAAAAGGAATGACAGGAAGTCTGTTTGCGTTAACACAAAATGTGCAAGTAAAAGTTAAAAATTTGGAAAAGAATATGTGGGAAGGACCTTTTCAACTGCTAACCTGGGGACGAGGTTATGCTTGTGTCATTACAGATTCTGGAACTTGTTTGGTACCCGCAAAATGGGTAAAACCATGGGTGAAACAGTCACCATCGTCGTCGTCGGACACATCTTGACACTACCAGGTGTCATCGCAATCTGGATGCCACCTCAGCCAAAAGAAAATGTATGGGTAAATCACACTGAAATTAGCAGTATCATGAGAGGAACATGGAAAGCTTTTAGGGCAAACCGCTCTAGAACTACAAATCCTTTGGTAAGATATAATATTGGTTTTCATAGCTTTATACAAGCACTTTTTCCATCACTAGAAGTAGCTTCTATCGCTAGGAGTAGTACAGCTAGAATTGTTTGCCTTGTAACATTCTGCTATTAATTTAAGCATAGTTGATATGTGACTGCTGGATTATGGCAAGATGCCGTGTAAACAAAACCTACGAACCAACAGACGGGGTGGCTGTGGCGCGTGCAGCACGTCTGGCCAGCGGGCACATGCGCCATAGGCTCCCTGTGTTGAGAGGTGGCAACCGAGGCATGTTCTGACACTCGCTGGCCACGCGTGTCGAAACTCGTTCCTTGGCAAAGGTATAAATACCGGGATTTCCCGAAGAGCAGGGGGATCGGTGTACGGCAAGGCCACCGTTGCCTCCGTGGGGACGCCCACGTAAAGCTGGCACCTACCGACTGCTGGGCTGAGTTCACGGCACAGGACGATACAAGAATGCACAGATGGTCCATCTTCCTCACAGTCGTTGGGTTGCAAATGATCCATCAGGTTTTGTTTATAGATAAACAAAAAGGGGGAGATGTTGGGATCACCCTGCAAGGGCTCGACCTTAAGGAGAAGGAGCTGTGGCGTTGATCTGCACGGCTCGACCTTAAGAAGAAGGAGCTGTGGCACTGAGAAGCTGGTAAACAGCTGGATATCTGCTCGGCTCGGCCTTGAGGAGAAGGAGCTGTGGAAAACAACTAAGCAGCAGCAAAGGAGTGCAGGAACACCTGCAGGCAGCGAATCCTGACTGTGTGAGAGGCGCGTGGACAGCGCGTGATATTTTGTATATAACCAATTGCAATAATGTGTGTAACAAGCTGTAACCAATCATGAGTCTGTAGGCAGTGACTAAACAAAGACTATGATATATATTGGAGTCAGACAAGACAATAAACGGCTTTGGAATGTAACTCAAATAGAGTTGTGAAGTCCATCCTTCTCCCGCATAACCCTAATGCCCTAACCCTAACCCCTAACCCTAAACCATAACCCTAACCCCTAACCCTAACCCCTAAACCCTAACCCCCTAACCCTAACCCCCACCCTAACCCAAACCCCCTAACCCTAACCCCTAACCCCAACCTCCTAACCCCCACCCCCTAACCCTAACACCTAACCACAACCCTAACCCCTAAGCCTAACCCCTAACCCCAACCACTAACCCCTAACCCTAATCCCCTAACCCCAACCACTAACCCCTAACCCTAACCCCTAAACCCTAACCCCTAAACCCTAACCCCCACCCTAAACCCTAACCCTAACCCCCTAAGCCCAACCCCAACCCTAACCCCCTAATCCTAACCCCTAACCCCAACCCTTACCCGAACCCCCTAACCCCAACCCCCTGACCCTAACCCCCTAACCCTAACCCCCACCCTAACCCCAGCCCCCTAAGCCTAACCCCCTAACCCTAACCCCTAACCCCAACCCCCTAACCCTAACGCCAACCCCCTAACCTCCTAACCCTAACCCCTAACCCCTAATCCCCTAACCCTAATCCCCACCCTAACCCTAACCCCCTAACCCCTAACCCCAACCCCCTAACCCTAACCCTCTAAGCCTAACCCCCTAACCCCTAACCCCAACCCCCTAACCCTAACCCCCTAACCCCTAATCCCAACCCTTACCCGAACCCCCTAACCCCAACCCCCTAACCCTAACCCCCACCCCCAACCCACACCCAACCCCCCCCAACCCCAACCGCCTAACCCTAACCCCCACCCCCAACCCACACCCAACCCCCCCCAACCCCAACCCCCTAACCCCCTAACCCCAACCCTAACCCCAACCCTAACCCCTAACCCCAACCCCCTAACCCCAACCCCAACCCCACCCCAACCCTTACCGTAACCACCCTAACCCCAACCGCTAACAACCCGAACCCCAACCCCTAACCCTAATGGCCCTAACCCTAACGGCCCTAACCCCCTAACCCTAACGACCCTAACCCTAACCCCAGACCCAACGCTAATGCCCTAAACCCTAGCCGGGAACCACGTAACGTCAGGTCCTAACCCTCCGCGGCGAGCAGAGGGGGACTTCCGGGCCCCGGAGGACTTCCGTATCGGCGAGCAGTCCTCCGGGGCGAGCAGAGGGGCACTTCCGGGCCCCGGAGGACTTCCGTATCAGCGAGCAGTCCTCCGGGAGGGCTACGGAGGCCCATGGTGCATCGAGGTGGAGCTGGGCAGCCATTTGCGGTCGCCGAAGTCCTCCGGGGGTGTAGAGACAGATCTGTCGGCTGGCTGGGGTGGCCCGTCGTACAGAGGGATGGAGCTTGGGTGTTAGTTCGTGGTTTGGGAGCGTAGAGAGATGCGTCGTCGTGTGGTGTTCTGGAGTGTGAAAGGAAATGAAAAAGGTACCTCATTTGCATACATAATTGACGTATTTGTGTAGTTAGAGGTTACCCTATATTCTAATTGGGAGTAATGCATAATTGTTATGGTGTGGATTGCTTGTGGATTACTCCCAACTGGAATACGGGGTACTATGTATACCTAGGGTGTGTTTCTTGGTCAGTATAAAAAAATCGAAATATAATAAGTCTGGTGCAGCAGTAGAAAATGGCACCTCCCTGGGAGCAATTTGTTGAAGTTTAATATATTATTCATTTAAATGAATAATTAGTCCCAGGGAGGTGCCATTTTCTACTGCTGCTAAATCATGTTTTCATTGATGTCTGCCTCAAACATAAGAACATGAAAGACAAAAAGACAGACACCAAAAAAAAAATCCCCTAAATCAATGACAAGACACCAAACCAACTGAATTCACAGACAAGATGACAGAAACCAAAAAACCCCAAAGACAAAACTATGCAGAAAAAATGTAAAACAAAACATGAGACACACACAAAAACAAGCCTGAGAAAGACCAACAAAAAAGATGCAAGGGCAACAAAGACACAGACAAAAGGCAGAGACAGACAAAAAAAAAAAATCGAGAGAACACAAGAGAGCAAATTAATCTTTATTGGTTGGACATTTTTCTACCTACCTCGGGGGGTCTAAGAAGTACTCTTTCAACTATCATTAGGAGCTCTCACAGCAGTTAAGGTGATTTTATACACTGATGTAACATTCCACCATTACTGCCTAAGCTTGACATTCTCCTTCTCTTACTCCTCAGATGTAATTCCATCCCGCTATTGTCTAACAGTGCTGTTTTCTTTGGACACCAGTTATGCTCAAGTAGTCATCTACATTTCTTTAAAACTATGCAAATTTACAAAAATCTACTTTACACAGCTAGTAATGCACATGCTTCCTTTTAACATATCACTATCTAGAGGTACGCGTAGCAGTTAACAACTCTCCCAGAGCTGCAGGAGATTCTTTCGCTCAAAGAATCACTTACAAACTTTATTTCCATTACTTTGGGAGTCCCAGTTGAGAGCTGCCTATGCCTGCACAAGTTCTCCTCTTTCTTTTCCCCGGCGCCTCTGTTTACCTGTGTGCGTGACAGACGCTCGCTTAGCTTTGTACTGTCGTTTCCTTTTTCCGTTACCACAGTGATTTTGATTGGGATACTTTACTGCCTAGAGTGGTTCTGTTAATTTTTTTTTTTGGTGTGTTTCCATTGACCCACAACTAACTCCAAGCAAGCCTTCTAACAGCATTATTTACACCTGGCCTCAAAAATTTACTTGTACTACCAATATTAAAAATACTTTCTTCCTTACCATAAGGGTAGCAATTACTTGAACATTTACTCAGTTTTCACTCGTGCTTCTTATACACACACACACAACCTCTAAAAACTCATCCTTACGTTAATAGCAGTTGCAACGATTTAGTGCCTGTGATTCTTCCTGTAGTGGCTTGCACGATTCTCATTCCCATTAGGTACTCCGTCTGTTGCTTCACACATATCTGTTTTCATCTCTGAGGCGACGTCTCCGCGATCGGTATTCCCAGGCAGAGCGTGAGACCGTTCCGCTCGTCCCGATGGGCCCTGCTAAAACAACAATTGACAAACAACATTACATCACAAACCACAACACCCGTCAAAAGAATTTACAATGCTACTAATACAAAATACAGTTAGGCCTCCCTGCTTCACAATCCGGTCCTTTTCAATAACAGCCGATGACCCCCCACACCCTGCGACCGCAACCGGCAGCTTAACAACATACTGTCCTGCAACGACAGGCACCAACCACGTTCCAGAGGAACGTTCCCCAGGAACGGCATTCCGCAAGAGCCTTGAAAAAGTCACCCTGCCTGCAAAAACCTCAGCCTGAACCCCTCAAGAATAACCTCAGCTGGGATTCTAGTTTGCTTATTCTCTACATGTCTAAAAAAATCTCTCTTCCACTTAGAAGCTGCAAGGACAAATTAGAAAAACGTACACAAACACAAATCATACAGTGTTAAAACACATTCAAAACACCGCCCATTTGGCTATCACACAAACCACCCCTGACTCTCGGCTCATCCGTTCTGCCGCCTGCCTGCCGCAATGAGCCGTGGCCCACATCTACGGGGCTCCTCGGGAACGCCGCTTCCGGGAGCCTCAAAAACCGATCACCCTGCCTGCAAAAACCCCGGCCCGAGCACGACCTGCGTCCAAACATTGGCGATGAACATCGCCTCGCAGAGCGGCCGGGACTGGGGAAAAAAAACCCCAGCCGAGGGAAAAAAAAAAAAAAATCGCCCGGCTGGGGTTTGTTTTTTTTTTTTTTTAAATAAAAAATTGATCTCCTGTCTGTATTACATATAACCTAAAACAAAAAAGCCACACATACCAGGTTAGACCCACCCCCCACCCCCCCACCTCCAACGTGTCCGTTTCACCACCCACCAACCACGATGGCAGATCACCCCATATCTAGGGGGTCCACCCCAATCATGCCGGGAACTGCCTCACCACATCCCTCTAGACATCACCGCTCCACATGATTCTATAGCATCAGCCTTTGTAACCAGAAACCAAGAAAGATGCTTCCCTAGGTGTGCCCCTGCTGCTCCTCTTCCCTTTGAATTGTCCGCTCTGGCACGATCGGCTCGAGAATATGCCCCGGGGACACGCGTCACCCCGTGCCTCCTGCAAAATGCTACGTAAGAGACTCTACGGCCCGCTTGCCGATAGCTACTGGCTGCCCCCAGAAGCGGGCCATACAACCTCCACCCAAACAGGCCATGCTAATTGACACATTATCCTCCTGTGCTTTGACTATTCCATCCTGACAAGAGTTACTACACAGAGGCAATGCGGCTCCACCTCAAATACACATATACACGCTCCACAAACGTTACCTAAAGGTGCTAGAATACCACACAGGGGAGACTTAATGCCAAGCCGACAGAGCCTGACGGTAAGCACAATGGTGCTGAGGACGCACAGCACAAACTCTGGCGTGGCTCTGCTGTGCAAGAATGCCATACTCTGGAGACCTAAGACGACCCCACCGCTAGGAATAAACCCCTGGAAAAACTCTCAAGAAAGTCAGACGTGAGAGCTGAGGGCAAAGCCCGAGCAACAGCCACAAGACAGACTGACCAAAAGCACCTACTATGCTAAACTACACCGACAGCATCATGCTTCTACGTCACACCACAAAAAGATGCGGTCGATTGGCGCTAGACCGATGACTCGAGCCTGTGTGGGCATGACTGATGGCTACCGCACATCACAGTAGGATGTGAGTATGCCCGAGGCACCTTGGATGCAAGTGCCAAAACACACACCGAGATGTTTGATAAGGTACGCTTACGAACACACACTAGACGTTCCACACGACCCTTCCCACTCATCCCAGAGCTGTTTTGCCAGCACATGCATCGTGATGCGTATCGCTCCCTCCGCCCGCACAAGACCAATTCCCCGCAAGCTACCCTCCCGTTACGCCGACGTTTAGACGCGCTCGGTCTCCACGACCTGCGGATTTTTGCTGCGCCGCGTTGCTTTTGTGGTGCCTCTGGTCACGGTCCATTGTCAATGGCCATCCTCGGTAGCGGACGTGTCACTAAATGCAAGATGCCGTTAATCGCTTCGTGCCGCTCTGCCGCTCGCAAACACAAAATCCAAAGCTGTTGAACGCACACCTTGTCTGTGAGAGAACGAAGCTCCGCAGCTCTGCTCATCTGCTCCTCTCTGATTCCAAAGATAACGCTTCACAGTCAGAGACCTCTGTGGCACCTGAAAATCCAGAGCAGCGCAATGCTAGATCTGCCCTAAAGTGACAGATCGCTCTGATGCCTGTCACACGCTGCTCCTCGGACCTCGATTCCTCAACCGTTTCCACAGGCTTGCTACAAGGTGCCTGCAAAAAAATCAGGAAAACCATTGCCAACTTAGAGACTTTGCTCATGCTACCTCACGAACTGTGATCTGCTCAACTCCCACCCACATACACAGAGACCTCAAGGTCACTTAAACCCTCTATGCTGGCTCTGCAATGCCATACGATACCAACATAAAGACAGCCGTACGATGCGTGTGCAAACATAATGCTGTACGATGCAACGTGCTCATAGATCGCAGTCAAGGCAAAATACAATACAGAGCACTGCAATGGAAGACCAAACACAATACAGGGCCAAGAGTCTCTCAAAGGACAGTCTATATACACGTGGAACGATATAATTCAAGTCGCGACACGGAGCCGTATGACACAAGACTGTCTTGAGCGGCGCTCGATATGAGCGCGGAGGAATATGGTAAAACACCCGTACAGAGCCGACCGATGCGTTACAAAATTCAACTACAAAGCAAGTTATGACATGAGGCCATACAAGTTCAAATGTGGCACGATACGATGCAGAACGTGATGCAGGGCCGTACGATGCGAGATAGACTCGAGCGGTCGGTCGAAATTAGTGCGGAGCAATAGCATACGAGCCAAACGATGCGTTACAAAATTCAAACGGAGAGCGACAGAATACAAACGGTGACGCGAGGCCATACGAACCCAAATACAGAGCGCGCGCAATACAAAAAAGTTACGCCGGGCCGGGCGAGGCAACAGTGTCTCAAATGGCAGTCGATACGAGCACGGAGGGTTACGACACGATACGAGACCAAACACGGAGCGATACGGCACAAAACAAAGCACAAAGTGAGGCGGTCTCAGACGGTAGCCAAAACCTATGCAGACTGCTGGAACACAACACAGAACTGGAATATTTGATGTATGCAATGCCAGGCTTTAAGACCTACACCCGTAAGGGTGCAGGGATGAAATGCTGCAGGGGATCTCTGTGGAAACAGAACTTACCAGAGCAGAGCTGTCATGGCAACCCAGATCGCCTCCACAAAGGCGACCCTCCAGAAACTTCTGTGATGCAAGATGCGCTTTAAGCTCTGATCACAAGACGAGAAGTGCTCAATGGGCTCTACGCCAAAGCAGCGAGGCATTAGAGAACCCACAGACACCTACTGAGGTGGGTGCCAAATGCCGAGAGCCCGTGGGGCAGTAGAGACCCCCGGAAAGCACCATACAGGAGACCGAACGCAGACAACACTAATGATGCTAGGACACAGACATAGGCCAGAAAGTTCACATCCTGCGGGTTGGACCCCAGGCCCTCTATCCACCCCCAGACATAACGGAGCCTAAGCAGCCCTCTCCGCAACAGTCGTTAAACCACCCTCCCGGCCCCACACCATCCACCGCTTTTGCCACTTACCCTTCGGAGGGCAGGGTCCAGAATCCATGCTCAGCAGCAGCGCTTCCTGTAACTGGGATGCTCCTGCATTCACCTGGTTCCTCTTAATCACCTGCAAGACAGAGCACCGCTAGTCACTGACAGGCCGGCTGGCATTGACTGCCACGATGACACACTCCTCAGAAGTGCCACGCTGCTCCTCCCCCCCAAAAAAATCAGATGTTGCAGCTGGCATATCCTACAGAAGCGAGAGAACCCAAGAGATAAAGCACTCATCCTGCTCTGGAGCCATAACCCGCTCTGCAGTTCCTGCCCTGATGCTCCTCTCTCCTCTGTTGACTCAACTTAAATCCTCGGCCGTTTGAGGAAAGCCCTCACGGTGCCTGTAAAGACCAAAGACAAACACTCAACCGAGTAGTCACATGATCCTCAGCGATTCGAGCCCAGCCGGACCGCGTAATGAGCCACTTGCCTCTTCTCAGACTAGCAATTGCTGTGTGGCTTCACCTCTCCAAAACACAGAGAAAAAAGTATGGCACCAAGATACTGCCCAAGTCCTCAGCCCGCTCGTGGCACTTCCTCTCTCCCGCTCCTTCACCTAGGCTGCTCGGAGACAGACTCTTCAGTTTGCTGTGCTGAGGCCTGGCCGCCGCCCGCAGAACACCAACAGGGTAATGATTCTAGCTACGTGTATATTATGACACGTCAGTAAATTGCTGATTTAGCACACTGGTCATGTCTCACCTTGCCAAAGACCGCTCCGGTGCGGATATCCCACCTCACACATTGATTCTGACCTACAAGACACCAAATAAGCTAGTCAAGATCCACTGACAGTCACGCCAGTTCTCAAACATCAGATGCCAGCCTGCCTCCATCTGGCACTCTGCTCACCTCTTCCATCACCCTTTGGCACATGGCTCATTGCTCCGCATCTAAAAAACCCAAACAAACCGCATAAAGCAATTCGCCTGGATGCTGACCGACAGCTTGACGAGACAAAAGGTCTGTCGTCTTTCTGTATATGCCTTCTAGATAGATCTAAAAAAAAACCAAAAAAACAAAGCCCAGGTATTGAGCCCCACGTATACAAGCTAAGGCACATGCAAGCTTTGACCCACTTGACCACCACAGAAACCGCTGCTCCCAGAAGGCCAGAGTCCAAGCTCTGGCACCTGGAAAACATGATGAAAATAACTCTGTTCCAGCTATCTACAGCTACTTGTCCAGAGATAGACCATACAGTGCTTTCCAGAACTATCAGGGCACGTCAACATAATATCACACCACTGTAAAGCTATGCTACCCACATCTTTAGTGTTTCTACACCCCTGGGCAGGGCAGCTCCAACCACACAGCAACGCCGAGCATGGACGCCACAAACATGACGGAGGCACAAGAAGATGGCAAGCGACAAGGATGACTCCCATACAGACGATGATGCCGGCAGAGAAACCCTGTGACACCACACAGGTGCGGATGCTTTAGAGCAGCCCCAGGAAAGAGAGGCGATGGCTGTGGCCCGAGAGAGAAAGCTCACGTCAAAACCAGAACGAAGGATGCATGAGAAGCTGAGCTTTAAGACCTAAGACTGTTAAGGACATGGGGATGAAAGCCCAAAAGCCAACTCCGTGCAAACAGAGCTCTCAACAGTGGAGCTGCAGGCACCACCTAGCCCAACACTGCAAGAGATGACCATTCAAACATCTACGATGCGCTGCATGCCAGACAAATGCGAGCTCTAAGCTATAATTGCAAAGCTCGTTGAGCTTTTCAGACAAAGTGGGCTGCAAGTGGCACCAGAAAAGATACAAGCTGAAGTGCCTTGGAGGTACTTGGGGTGGATGATCACTGAAACGTCGGTAACCCCCCAGAAGGTTGAATTAAGAATTCAGATTAAAACATTAAATGATGTACAAAAATTGGTAGGAGACGTTAACTGGATTCGACCGATTTGTGGGATCACAAACCAAGATATGGAGCCCCTGGTTCAGCTCTTGCGAGGGGATAGCAGGTTAAACTCTCCTCGGCAATTGACCAAGGAAGCCTGGGAAGCAGTAGCAAACATTTCTGAAAAGGTAACTCAAGCATTTAGTTCTAGGATAGACCCCTTGATAGGGATCACTGTGGCAGTAATCAATCATGAGCGACATCCCTATGCGCTTATAATACAGTGGATAACAAAGCTAGAATCAAAAGCGGACCCATTGAAAATTTTAGAGTGGGTCTTTTTGCCTCAGTAGCACAGAAAAACCATCACCACGAAAGTAGAGTGTTTTGCAAATTTGATTATGAAAGGGCGCAACAGAATTATTGATATATCGGCAAAGGACCTGAAAACGATTTTAGTAGCATTACAACAAGAATATTCAACTTGGGCTTTGCAGCACTCTGTTCCCTTGCAAACTGCATTAGCAGAATTTGAGGGTGACATTTAGATTCATTATCCATCACACAAAATGTTTACCTTTAAAAAAAAAAAAAAAACAAAAAACCCCCCACAAACATGAAGTAGAAAAAAATCAAAGTGTAGTCAATATCCAGTTCAAGGTGCTACAGTATTTACGGATGGTGGTGGGAAAACAGGCAAGGCAGCAATAGTACGGCGAGAGCACGGAGAATGGAAAGAACGGGTACTTGTCGTGCCAGGATCAGTTCAAAGGGTAGAACTACAGGCAGTAATTGAAGCCTTTAAATTATGGTCTGAAGAACCTGTGAATATAATTACTGATTCTTTATATGTAGTTGGAGTACTCCAAAGATTGGAAGGTTGAATCCTCAGACAGGTAGAGCAGGAACAGCTATACCAACAATTTAGAACGCTTTGGTTTTTATTGCAGAAAAGACGACACCCTTATTACGTTATGCATATACGCAGCCATACCAACCTTCCAGGGGAATTGGTGGAAGGAAATGCAAGAGCTGATCGGCTGACTGCCGCAGTATGGGCTGGACCTGCTCCGGACTGTTTAGGTCAAGCGCAAGCCTCTCATGCCTTTTTCCATCAATCTGCCAAAGTTTTAGCGAGACAATTTAATCTAAGTGCAGGTGACGCTAGAGCTATTATACAGACTTGTGCTGATTGTCAACAAATAGGCCCAGGAATCGCGATTACGGTTAGTCCCGGAGGATTGCCTTCGCTACAACTATGGCAGATGGATGTGACACATGTTGCTGACTTTGGAAGATTTAAATATGTTCATGTTTCAATTGATTGCTATTCTGCAGTAGTTTGGGCCACTGCACAAACAGGAGAAACTAGTAGGCATGTACAAAAGCATTTGCGAGCTGCATTCGCAGCCCATGGTATACCCCTACAAATTAAAACCGATAATGGTCCTTGTTATGTAGCCCAGTCAAGCCAACCATTTCTTGCTCAATGGGGAGTGACGCATGTTACTGGAATACCACATCCCCCAACTGGACAAGCTATTGTTGAACGAATGAATCATTCCCTGAAGTGTTTATTGCAAAAACAAAAAGGGGGAGAGGCTACCACACCACCCCAAGAACGTTTGAATAAAGCCTTATATGTGTTAAATTATTTCCGTCTAGCAGAAGGAGAAACATGTAAAAGGAATGACAGGAAGTCTGTTTGCGTTAACACAAAATGTGCAAGTAAAAGTTAAAAATTTGGAAAAGAATATGTGGGAAGGACCTTTTCAACTGCTAACCTGGGGACGAGGTTATGCTTGTGTCATTACAGATTCTGGAACTTGTTTGGTACCCGCAAAATGGGTAAAACCATGGGTGAAACAGTCACCATCGTCGTCGTCGGACACATCTTGACACTACCAGGTGTCATCGCAATCTGGATGCCACCTCAGCCAAAAGAAAATGTATGGGTAAATCACACTGAAATTAGCAGTATCATGAGAGGAACATGGAAAGCTTTTAGGGCAAACCGCTCTAGAACTACAAATCCTTTGGTAAGATATAATATTGGTTTTCATAGCTTTATACAAGCACTTTTTCCATCACTAGAAGTAGCTTCTATCGCTAGGAGTAGTACAGCTAGAATTGTTTGCCTTGTAACATTCTGCTATTAATTTAAGCATAGTTGATATGTGACTGCTGGATTATGGCAAGATGCCGTGTAAACAAAACCTACGAACCAACAGACGGGGTGGCTGTGGCGCGTGCAGCACGTCTGGCCAGCGGGCACATGCGCCATAGGCTCCCTGTGTTGAGAGGTGGCAACCGAGGCATGTTCTGACACTCGCTGGCCACGTGTGTCGAAACTCGTTCCTTGGCAAAGGTATAAATACCGGGATTTCCCGAAGAGCAGGGGGATCGGTGTACGGCAAGGCCACCGTTGCCTCCGTGGGGACGCCCACGTAAAGCTGGCACCTACCGACTGCTGGGCTGAGTTCACGGCACAGGACGATACAAGAATGCACAGATGGTCCATCTTCCTCACAGTCGTTGGGTTGCAAATGATCCATCAGGTTTTGTTTATAGATAAACAAAAAGGGGGAGATGTTGGGATCACCCTGCAAGGGCTCGACCTTAAGGAGAAGGAGCTGTGGCGTTGATCTGCACGGCTCGACCTTAAGAAGAAGGAGCTGTGGCACTGAGAAGCTGGTAAACAGCTGGATATCTGCTCGGCTCGGCCTTGAGGAGAAGGAGCTGTGGAAAACAACTAAGCAGCAGCAAAGGAGTGCAGGAACACCTGCAGGCAGCGAATCCTGACTGTGTGAGAGGCGCGTGGACAGCGCGTGATATTTTGTATATAACCAATTGCAATAATGTGTGTAACAAGCTGTAACCAATCATGAGTCTGTAGGCAGTGACTAAACAAAGACTATGATATATATTGGAGTCAGACAAGACAATAAACGGCTTTGGAATGTAACTCAAATAGAGTTGTGAAGTCCATCCTTCTCCCGCATAACCCTAATGCCCTAACCCTAACCCCTAACCCTAAACCATAACCCTAACCCCTAACCCTAACCCCTAAACCCTAACCCCCTAACCCTAACCCCCACCCTAACCCAAACCCCCTAACCCTAACCCCTAACCCCAACCTCCTAACCCCCACCCCCTAACCCTAACACCTAACCACAACCCTAACCCCTAAGCCTAACCCCTAACCCCAACCACTAACCCCTAACCCTAATCCCCTAACCCCAACCACTAACCCCTAACCCTAACCCCTAAACCCTAACCCCTAAACCCTAACCCCCACCCTAAACCCTAACCCTAACCCCCTAAGCCCAACCCCAACCCTAACCCCCTAATCCTAACCCCTAACCCCAACCCTTACCCGAACCCCCTAACCCCAACCCCCTGACCCTAACCCCCTAACCCTAACCCCCACCCTAACCCCAGCCCCCTAAGCCTAACCCCCTAACCCTAACCCCTAACCCCAACCCCCTAACCCTAACGCCAACCCCCTAACCTCCTAACCCTAACCCCTAACCCCTAATCCCCTAACCCTAATCCCCACCCTAACCCTAACCCCCTAACCCCTAACCCCAACCCCCTAACCCTAACCCTCTAAGCCTAACCCCCTAACCCCTAACCCCAACCCCCTAACCCTAACCCCCTAACCCCTAATCCCAACCCTTACCCGAACCCCCTAACCCCAACCCCCTAACCCTAACCCCCACCCCCAACCCACACCCAACCCCCCCCAACCCCAACCGCCTAACCCTAACCCCCACCCCCAACCCACACCCAACCCCCCCCAACCCCAACCCCCTAACCCCAACCCTAACCCCAACCCTAACCCCTAACCCCAACCCCCTAACCCCAACCCCAACCCCACCCCAACCCTTACCGTAACCACCCGAACCCCAACCGCTAACAACCCGAACCCCAACCCCTAACCCTAATGGCCCTAACCCTAACGGCCCTAACCCCCTAACCCTAACGACCCTAACCCTAACCCCAAACCCAACGCTAATGCCCTAAACCCTAGCCGGGAACCACGTAACGTCAGGTCCTAACCCTCCGCGGCGAGCAGAGGGGGACTTCCGGGCCCCGGAGGACTTCCGTATCGGCGAGCAGTCCTCCGGGGCGAGCAGAGGGGCACTTCCGGGCCCCGGAGGACTTCCGTATCAGCGAGCAGTCCTCCGGGAGGGCTACGGAGGCCCATGGTGCATCGAGGTGGAGCTGGGCAGCCATTTGCGGTCGCCGAAGTCCTCCGGGGGTGTAGAGACAGATCTGTCGGCTGGCTGGGGTGGCCCGTCGTACACAGGGATGGAGCTTGGGTGTTAGTTCGTGGTTTGGGAGCGTAGAGAGATGCGTCGTCGTGTGGTGTTCTGGAGTGTGAAAGGAAATGAAAAAGGTACCTCATTTGCATACATAATTGACGTATTTGTGTAGTTAGAGGTTACCCTATATTCTAATTGGGAGTAATGCATAATTGTTATGGTGTGGATTGCTTATGGATTACTCCCAACTGGAATACGGGGTACTATGTATACCTAGGGTGTGTTTCTTGGTCAGTATAAAAAAATCGAAATATAATAAGTCTGGTGCAGCAGTAGAAAATGGCACCTCCCTGGGAGCAATTTGTTGAAGTTTAATATATTATTCATTTAAATGAATAATTAGTCCCAGGGAGGTGCCATTTTCTACTGCTGCTAAATCATGTTTTCATTGATGTCTGCCTCAAACATAAGAACATGAAAGACAAAAAGACAGACACCAAAAAAAAAATCCCCTAAATCAATGACAAGACACCAAACCAACTGAATTCACAGACAAGATGACAGAAACCAAAAAACCCCAAAGACAAAACTATGCAGAAAAAATGTAAAACAAAACATGAGACACACACAAAAACAAGCCTGAGAAAGACCAACAAAAAAGATGCAAGGGCAACAAAGACACAGACAAAAGGCAGAGACAGACAAAAAAAAAAAATCGAGAGAACACAAGAGAGCAAATTAATCTTTATTGGTTGGACATTTTTCTACCTACCTCGGGGGGTCTAAGAAGTACTCTTTCAACTATCATTAGGAGCTCTCACAGCAGTTAAGGTGATTTTATACACTGATGTAACATTCCACCATTACTGCCTAAGCTTGACATTCTCCTTCTCTTACTCCTCAGATGTAATTCCATCCCGCTATTGTCTAACAGTGCTGTTTTCTTTGGACACCAGTTATGCTCAAGTAGTCATCTACATTTCTTTAAAACTATGCAAATTTACAAAAATCTACTTTACACAGCTAGTAATGCACATGCTTCCTTTTAACATATCACTATCTAGAGGTACGCGTAGCAGTTAACAACTCTCCCAGAGCTGCAGGAGATTCTTTCGCTCAAAGAATCACTTACAAACTTTATTTCCATTACTTTGGGAGTCCCAGTTGAGAGCTGCCTATGCCTGCACAAGTTCTCCTCTTTCTTTTCCCCGGCGCCTCTGTTTACCTGTGTGCGTGACAGACGCTCGCTTAGCTTTGTACTGTCGTTTCCTTTTTCCGTTACCACAGTGATTTTGATTGGGATACTTTACTGCCTAGAGTGGTTCTGTTAATTTTTTTTTTTGGTGTGTTTCCATTGACCCACAACTAACTCCAAGCAAGCCTTCTAACAGCATTATTTACACCTGGCCTCAAAAATTTACTTGTACTACCAATATTAAAAATACTTTCTTCCTTACCATAAGGGTAGCAATTACTTGAACATTTACTCAGTTTTCACTCGTGCTTCTTATACACACACACACAACCTCTAAAAACTCATCCTTACGTTAATAGCAGTTGCAACGATTTAGTGCCTGTGATTCTTCCTGTAGTGGCTTGCACGATTCTCATTCCCATTAGGTACTCCGTCTGTTGCTTCACACATATCTGTTTTCATCTCTGAGGCGACGTCTCCGCGATCGGTATTCCCAGGCAGAGCGTGAGACCGTTCCGCTCGTCCCGATGGGCCCTGCTAAAACAACAATTGACAAACAACATTACATCACAAACCACAACACCCGTCAAAAGAATTTACAATGCTACTAATACAAAATACAGTTAGGCCTCCCTGCTTCACAATCCGGTCCTTTTCAATAACAGCCGATGACCCCCCACACCCTGCGACCGCAACCGGCAGCTTAACAACATACTGTCCTGCAACGACAGGCACCAACCACGTTCCAGAGGAACGTTCCCCAGGAACGGCATTCCGCAAGAGCCTTGAAAAAGTCACCCTGCCTGCAAAAACCTCAGCCTGAACCCCTCAAGAATAACCTCAGCTGGGATTCTAGTTTGCTTATTCTCTACATGTCTAAAAAAATCTCTCTTCCACTTAGAAGCTGCAAGGACAAATTAGAAAAACGTACACAAACACAAATCATACAGTGTTAAAACACATTCAAAACACCGCCCATTTGGCTATCACACAAACCACCCCTGACTCTCGGCTCATCCGTTCTGCCGCCTGCCTGCCGCAATGAGCCGTGGCCCACATCTACGGGGCTCCTCGGGAACGCCGCTTCCGGGAGCCTCAAAAACCGATCACCCTGCCTGCAAAAACCCCGGCCCGAGCACGACCTGCGTCCAAACATTGGCGATGAACATCGCCTCGCAGAGCGGCCGGGACTGGGGAAAAAAAACCCCAGCCGAGGGAAAAAAAAAAAAAAATCGCCCGGCTGGGGTTTGTTTTTTTTTTTTTTTAAATAAAAAATTGATCTCCTGTCTGTATTACATATAACCTAAAACAAAAAAGCCACACATACCAGGTTAGACCCACCCCCCACCCCCCCACCTCCAACGTGTCCGTTTCACCACCCACCAACCACGATGGCAGATCACCCCATATCTAGGGGGTCCACCCCAATCATGCCGGGAACTGCCTCACCACATCCCTCTAGACATCACCGCTCCACATGATTCTATAGCATCAGCCTTTGTAACCAGAAACCAAGAAAGATGCTTCCCTAGGTGTGCCCCTGCTGCTCCTCTTCCCTTTGAATTGTCCGCTCTGGCACGATCGGCTCGAGAATATGCCCCGGGGACACGCGTCACCCCGTGCCTCCTGCAAAATGCTACGTAAGAGACTCTACGGCCCGCTTGCCGATAGCTACTGGCTGCCCCCAGAAGCGGGCCATACAACCTCCACCCAAACAGGCCATGCTAATTGACACATTATCCTCCTGTGCTTTGACTATTCCATCCTGACAAGAGTTACTACACAGAGGCAATGCGGCTCCACCTCAAATACACATATACACGCTCCACAAACGTTACCTAAAGGTGCTAGAATACCACACAGGGGAGACTTAATGCCAAGCCGACAGAGCCTGACGGTAAGCACAATGGTGCTGAGGACGCACAGCACAAACTCTGGCGTGGCTCTGCTGTGCAAGAATGCCATACTCTGGAGACCTAAGACGACCCCACCGCTAGGAATAAACCCCTGGAAAAACTCTCAAGAAAGTCAGACGTGAGAGCTGAGGGCAAAGCCCGAGCAACAGCCACAAGACAGACTGACCAAAAGCACCTACTATGCTAAACTACACCGACAGCATCATGCTTCTACGTCACACCACAAAAAGATGCGGTCGATTGGCGCTAGACCGATGACTCGAGCCTGTGTGGGCATGACTGATGGCTACCGCACATCACAGTAGGATGTGAGTATGCCCGAGGCACCTTGGATGCAAGTGCCAAAACACACACCGAGATGTTTGATAAGGTACGCTTACGAACACACACTAGACGTTCCACACGACCCTTCCCACTCATCCCAGAGCTGTTTTGCCAGCACATGCATCGTGATGCGTATCGCTCCCTCCGCCCGCACAAGACCAATTCCCCGCAAGCTACCCTCCCGTTACGCCGACGTTTAGACGCGCTCGGTCTCCACGACCTGCGGATTTTTGCTGCGCCGCGTTGCTTTTGTGGTGCCTCTGGTCACGGTCCATTGTCAATGGCCATCCTCGGTAGCGGACGTGTCACTAAATGCAAGATGCCGTTAATCGCTTCGTGCCGCTCTGCCGCTCGCAAACACAAAATCCAAAGCTGTTGAACGCACACCTTGTCTGTGAGAGAACGAAGCTCCGCAGCTCTGCTCATCTGCTCCTCTCTGATTCCAAAGATAACGCTTCACAGTCAGAGACCTCTGTGGCACCTGAAAATCCAGAGCAGCGCAATGCTAGATCTGCCCTAAAGTGACAGATCGCTCTGATGCCTGTCACACGCTGCTCCTCGGACCTCGATTCCTCAACCGTTTCCACAGGCTTGCTACAAGGTGCCTGCAAAAAAATCAGGAAAACCATTGCCAACTTAGAGACTTTGCTCATGCTACCTCACGAACTGTGATCTGCTCAACTCCCACCCACATACACAGAGACCTCAAGGTCACTTAAACCCTCTATGCTGGCTCTGCAATGCCATACGATACCAACATAAAGACAGCCGTACGATGCGTGTGCAAACATAATGCTGTACGATGCAACGTGCTCATAGATCGCAGTCAAGGCAAAATACCATACAGAGCACTGCAATGGAAGACCAAACACAATACAGGGCCAAGAGTCTCTCAAAGGACAGTCTATATACACGTGGAACGATATAATTCAAGTCGCGACACGGAGCCGTATGACACAAGACTGTCTTGAGCGGCGCTCGATATGAGCGCGGAGGAATATGGTAAAACACCCGTACAGAGCCGACCGATGCGTTACAAAATTCAACTACAAAGCAAGTTATGACATGAGGCCATACAAGTTCAAATGTGGCACGATACGATGCAGAACGTGATGCAGGGCCGTACGATGCGAGATAGACTCGAGCGGTCGGTCGAAATTAGTGCGGAGCAATAGCGTACGAGCCAAACGATGCGTTACAAAATTCAAACGGAGAGCGACAGAATACAAACGGTGACGCGAGGCCATACGAACCCAAATACAGAGCGCGCGCAATACAAAAAAGTTACGCCGGGCCGGGCGAGGCAACAGTGTCTCAAATGGCAGTCGATACGAGCACGGAGGGTTACGACACGATACGAGACCAAACACGGAGCGATACGGCACAAAACAAAGC
>NW_028113794.1:0-23517 GCF_964289735.1 Phaethon aethereus | reverse complement strand
GCAGGGGACACGCGTGTCCCAGCTGCCCCATCTCCATCCTCCGGCAGGGCGGCGAGACCCTCCCGGCACTGCCGGTGGGTGCTGAGAGAGGCAGCGGGTTCAACCGGGAGGTGCCGGGTTGCCTGGGCGTGGTGGTGAGCAGGACCCCATCCCGCTGCCCGTCCCCATATGCCCTCCTCATCCTCACCCGCTGTCCTCACGCAGGGCTTGCCCACGGTGGGCCACACCGTCCCACTCGTCTCCCGAGGGCTGCAGGCACCCCGAGTGACCCAGGCCAGCCTGCTGGGAGAGCAGGGTGTTGGCAGGAAGGTGGGTGCAGGCATGGCCCCATCCCCGGCCCCGCAGGACCATGCACCCAACCCACCTCCATCCCCCAGGAGCCGTCGGGGTTCACCACTAACCACGGCCAGTACGTGACCCCCCGCCCGACCCTGTCCCCCGCAGCGCCAGGTGAGTTTGGGGTGGCCCTGGGGAGGGGGTGATTGCAGCCCCCGAGGGGGGCTGCAGCCTCACCACCCCATCTCTCCTGGATTTTCCAGCCCGGTGTTGGCGGGATCCGACCTGGACGGCGAGACCCACGGGGGGCATCCAGCCCCAGCGTCCCAGCGGCTTCGGCACCAACAACCACCCCACCGGGCTGGGGGACGTCGCCGGCCACCCCCCTCGGGGTGGCCCGAGGTAGTGCTGCTGCACCCCGGGGGTCCCAGCCCCGGCGACGTCCCTGGCTGCTTTGGGGACCCCCCCAGTCCCTGGGAGAAATAAAGACCTGAAACGATCTTCCTGGGCACAACGCCATTGTCACCCCTGGCCCCCCAAGTCCCCGCAGAGGGGCTGTGGCTGCCCCTAGCCCTTGTTTTGGCCGCTGCCTGCACCCCCAAAAGCTGGCAGGAGGATTTT
Source organism: Phaethon aethereus (assembly GCF_964289735.1). Lineage (NCBI taxonomy): Eukaryota > Metazoa > Chordata > Aves > Phaethontiformes > Phaethontidae > Phaethon > Phaethon aethereus. Next base: position 22,620 of record NW_028113794.1, on the reverse strand, counting down.
GGGGGGGGGGGTGCCGCCTGGCCAGCAGCCGCTGGAGGGCTGTACGAGCCCGGCTTTCCGCGCCCGCTTTGGGATGACACAGCTGCTTTGCGGCAGGGAAAAAGCAGGCAGGGCGGGCTGGGCTGGGCAGGAGGAGGCAGAGGAGGAGGAGGAGGAAGGAGACCCCCAGCCTGTCCCGCAGCCCCCCGCAGGGTGGGCAGCCGTGGCGGGGGGGGGGCGTGTGTGTGTTCACTTGGGGTCTTTGTCCCCGCCCCCCGTGGCTATGGGGCGCGTAACCAGGCTTCGTGGGGTGTGAAAGGCCACCGGGGAGGGGTGGCTGTGCCGGGGGGGGCCCTGCAGCAGCTCCCTGGGGGTCCCAGGGGCCTCGGGCGACCACAGACGGGGACCCTCGCCCACCCCCCCCCAGCCCCGCGCCTGGGGCGGGGCTGCCAGGGGGGCGGGGCTGCCAGGGGGGCGGGGCTGCCGGGGGGGCGGGGCTGCCGGGGGGGCGGGGCTGCCGGGGGGGCGGGGCTGCCGGGGGGGGCGGGGCGCAAGGTGCTGCTGCCTGCGGCGGGGCCGGGCAGGAGCGGGGCGAGGGCGAGAAAAGCGTTAAGGGCAGGGCGCGGGCAGGGCGCGGGCAGGGCCGGAGGGGCGTGTCTCCCGCCAGGCCCCGCCTCCCCCCCGCGCTCCCATTGGCTGCGGCGGGTTGCCGTGGCGACGGCGTGGGCCCCGCGGCCGGGGATGGGGAGCGGCGGCTCGGCGGGGCGCGGCGCGGGGCGCGCGGCGGCCGAGGGCCCGGGGGGCGGCGAGCAGCGGCCGGGGGCGCGGGACGGGCGGGCCCCGGCGGGCCTGGGGGCGCAGCGGGGGCTGCGGAAGCTCTACCTGAGCGGAGCGGGGCTGCGGGAGCTACCGGCCGAGCTGGCGGCCCTGCGGCACCTCCGAACCCTGGCGCTGGACGGCAACGAGCTGCTGGAGGTGCCCGAGGCCCTGTGCCGCCTGCCCCGCCTGGCGCACCTCTACCTGGGCCGCAACGGGCTGCGGGGGCTGCCGCCCGCCTTCGCCCGCCTCCAGAGCCTGCGCTGCCTCTGGCTGGAGGGCAACTTCTTCGCCCGCTTCCCCCGTGCCCTCCTGGGCCTGCCCGACCTGCGCAGCCTCCAGCTGGGCGACAACCGCCTGGCCCGCCTGCCCGCCGGGCTGCCCCGCATGGCCGGCCTGCGCGGGCTCTGGCTCTACGGGAACCGCTTCGAGGAGTTTCCCCCGGCCCTGCTGCGCATGGCTCACCTCCGCGTCCTCGACCTGGACCGCAACCGCATCGCCCGCTTCCCCGACCTGGCCTGCCTCTCCGCCCTGCGCCTCCTCTCCTACGACCACAACCCTGTCCGGCAGCCGCCCCGCGTCGGGGATGCCGTCCGGCTGGTGGGAGACGGGGCGCAGGAGTTCATGGAGGCGCGGCAGGAGCGCCTGCAGAGCCTCCAGCACCCAGAGGAGGAGGAGGAAGGCACTGAGGCCCCACCGGCGGCCCCTGGGGATGGCTCCCCTCTGCTGGAAAACAGGGAGGGCAGCTTTGCAGCCCTGCCAGGCTCCCCAGGGGAAACCTGAGCCACCACGCTGCAGCCAGACACCCACAGGGACGCACCGCAGAGTGACAGGGAGCCCCCACCGGGCTCCCAAGGACCACCATCTCCCAGCTAAGGCTGGGGAAGAAGGAAGTACATGGCCTCCACATGAAGGAAAACAGACGGTCCAAGGACCAGCATCTCCTGGCTGGGACAGCAAAGAGCTGCCGCCTGGATCTGCAGGGCTCGCGGGTCACTGTCGGGACCCACAAGCCCACCTTAGAGCATCCCACGTAACCACAGGGTGCCTTGGATGGGGGAAACGGCCCTCTGCCCTGACCGGAGACCCCACTTGCCCGCTGGACGGGCCTCGGCAGGCAGCATGGTGCTGCTGAGAGCTGGGCGTCCCCACGATGGCTGCCCACGAGCGTGGGGACATTCCTACCATGTCCTGGAGCTGCCCCACCATCTCCACGCACATCCTCTGCTCCCAGCTCCGTGAGGCAGGACAGGAAAAAGCAACGCCGTTTGCATCCATTCGACACAGACCCATCACCCCGAAGAGCAGCAAGGTTTGAGAGCAACAGCACAGACCCCTTCTCACCCCCGAGATTCCCCCCACCCTGTCCTACCACTGGAATTGGGCTGAGGGGGAGAGAGATGTCTCCGCCGGTCTCCTACCAGCCGTCAGTTTGGCCGTCATTCCCAGCTGATGGAAACCCGGCCTGGGCCCAAGTGCTGCCTATCTCAAGCCTGGAAAGGGTTTTGCCTCTGTGCAGGAAAAGGAACGACAGCTCCAGCTCTGTCTGCCCCAAAACTGGCACCGAAGCCAGGGCTGCTGCCTTGTCCTTCCTCTTCTCCTCCCCAAGCGCCGTTTGTATCAAACTTGAGCAATAAAAAGCACAAACCCAAGAAAACCTGGTGTGAGAGAAAGGCGATGGAGTCCGTTCTCCGGGGGGGTGTGCGTGTGTGCTGCGGCAGGGAAGGGGCTGTTCGGGAGCCACTGCAAACATGGCGACACGTCCTGGTGCAAGACCACCAGCTCCTCTTATTTTTAACATTCGAGGGAGCCTGTTTCCCTCCGCCCATCCCCAAGCCGTACTCCTGCTCTCTGCCGAGCCATCTCCGTGTGGCAGGGGAGCTTGGCCGCGCCGGCACCGAACGCTGCCTCCGAGAGCTGGGGTTTGCTGGAGGTTTCAGACCACGCATCCGCTTTTAATTGCGAGAGGTTTGGGTTTGGTGGCTGGGAGGCAGCCAGCGCTCCCCACACGCACGGGGCGGCTGCTGCCTGGATTTTTCCACCCCCCGACTCTGCTCTGCAGCAGGAACCGCAGCTATTTTAGACACGGCGGAGCATCCTCATCTGCGGGATGCGCAGGTCTTGTCGGTGCCAGCCCCTCCAGCAGCGGAGGCTGACGAAGCCCCCGCGTTTCCAGCAGTAACGAGGCCCCATTTCCTTGCGGACAGCGGATTTGGGGCTCGGCAGGAGCTCAGCTCGCTCTTCCCCCTCGGGTTCAGGTCTGCCCGCGAGGGGACAGGTACAGGTCAGTCCCTCCTGCCACCCAAGCAGCCTTCACCATGATGGCTGTAGCGGGCAGAGCATCCTGGCACGGGGCACCCCCGGCACCCAGCCCCACACGTGGCACCCTGGGGTGCTGAGCACAGCAGCGGCTGGCTCCCAGCCCCCAGGGGTGCACAGGGGTCATGCCATCGACCCGAGGTGCTGCTGCTTTGCCTGGGGAGACACTGCTGCTAATGAGCAGCTAATTATCCGTTGCCCCACAGGGTGCTGGCCCTGGCAGAAGCCCTCAGGACTCCGAGCCCCAGCTATAAGCAAGTTGTGTTTCTGCCTGGCACGACCCATCCGCTGCCACCAGCCCCACGCGGACGCCCGCCGGCCACCCTGGGCTCGGCAGGTCGAGGGGTGCAGGTGGCCCTGGGTGCCACCAGCCTGTCCCCACAGCAGGAGCCGGAGCCAGAAGGTCTGACACCCGGGGAGGGAGGTCCCTGCCTCCCCGCAGCCTTCTCCCACCGCTCCAGCCTTTCGCAGCCCTGCGTTTCATGGCCTGGCCAGGCTGGGGTCCGGGCACCGCGCTCGCGTGGCAATTGTCACAGCGACACGAGGGCCAGGAGCTGCCGCAGCCAGCGGAAACCTCACAGGTTTCTGCTACGCGCAAGTATTTTGGGCATCAAGCCCCAGCACCCGGCGAGGCGTGCGCACGGTGCATCATCCATACGTCTGTCTCTATATATATCTCTGCCTACTCTCCCATCCCCGCGTACAACCGTTTGTGGCCTCGCCGCAGCTGGGATCACGCTGCTATTTCCATCTGCTCCCGCTGGCTGCGGGCACAAAGGAAGGGGCTTGGGGATCGCTGCGGCTCCGACCGGCTCTGTGCAACGGCAGCACCAGGATCGCGGCACCAGGCCGAGCGTTATTTTCTTTTTGCCGCGTTCAAAGACGTAGTGCGATAAAGGAAGCCCGGCTCTGGCGTAAGGCAGCCCAGGCAGCGGCCAGGCTCAGTGGCATCGATGCCGTCGGTAGCTTGTCGCTGCCAAAATTTCCAGGTTTGGCTCAGCTGGACACAAACCAGAGCCTGAGCGGCGGCAAGCGGCAGCCACTTGCATCCACCGGGACGCAGAAGCCGGCCGGGGGACTGCCTTGTCCCCCCCATCCTCTGCTGGCCGCCTCCCGCGGCGCGTCCCAGCGCCCGAAAGGCGCATCCGGAGGGATGCTATCCCGGGCACGGGGGACACTGCTCTCCTGCCAGCCCCGCGTTTGGAGTTTCTTTTATTTATTCAAGACCCGTGTTCAGTGAATTATTTAAAGCAGCTACTCGAGCCTTTGCAGCGGCAGCCGGCACCCGGGCTGCCAGGCAGCCACGTGCCCTCTGCCCCAGCCCGGAGCCATATCCTGGTCCCTACCCGGCACGTCACCTCCCGGGGACCCAGCCCAAACGCTCCGGCGCACCCCTGCCCAGCTGGGACGGGCACTCACCCTTCCAGCCCTCGGGGACCCGCTGGCTGTGTCACCCAGGGCAGGCTGGGGCCGTCAGCGTTGTCCCTCGGCGCTGGGGGACCCCAAAGCCCCCATCGGGACCCCAAAGCCCGGGCAGGGTCCCGCTCTGCTCCCGGGAGCCACCTCCCAGCACAACCAGGGCTCGCAGCCGCCGCGCCCTGGGAAAGGGCTCCTTGCCCGGGCTGCTCTTAATGAACCCTCATTAACTGCCCTCGTTAAGTGCCCTCATTAGCAGGCCCAACCCTGCACCCTTGTGGTCGGCCAGATGACTCTCCTTGCGTCCCCCCCGCCCCCTTTGCAGGGACCCTTCAGAGTGGTCGTGTCGTGTGCCCCCCCACCCGGTATGTGCCCCCTTCACCAGGGGGTCCTCGCACCCACCTGCTCCGCCCTCCCCTCGTGTGTGTGCAGGGGGGATGCTCGGGGCTGGGGGGGATGCTCGGGGCTGGTGGGGCGATGCTCGGGGCTGGGGGGGCGATGCTCGGGGCTGGGGAGGATGCTCGGGGCTGGGGGGGATGCTCGGGGCTGGGGGGGGGAATGCTCGAGTCTGGGGGGGGGGATGCTCAGCCAGGTGCAGGCGACACTGTGACCCCCATCCCCACTCTGACCAGCGCCCGCTGCGAGCGCAGCTGCCAGGGGACCGCAGGAGCCGTCCCCCACGTCCCCCATGTCCCCCACGTCCCCCCGAGCCCAGAGACAAGGCACGCTGGCAGTTACTGACTGTCCTTTATTACTGAGAACAGGGGCTGCCTCCAGAAAACGAGGGGCCCTGCTCCCCAAAAATAGGATTCTGCAAAGAAGGCGCCCGGCCCCGTGCGCCCCGGCCCTCGCCCCCCAGCCCCCCCCCCGGTGCCAGCCCCGGCCTCTGCTGCCGTTATTAGAAAAGCAGCAAAGCCACCGGCAGCAGGGCGGCATCGCCAGCCGGACGGCCCCTCGCTCCAGCCGCTCACCGGCCGGTCTGGGCTTTTGTCTGGTTTTTGGTTTTTTTTTTTTTGGTCTTTTCTTTTTTTGTCTTTTTTTTTTTGTCTCTTTGTTTTTTTTGTCTTTTTTTTTTTGTCTTTTTTTTTTTTTCCTGTTTTTCTGTATTTTACACACCAGTTGGATGTTACCGTCACATGAAGAAGAGAGATACCTGAACAAGATAACGGCTAAGAGCTCTAGAGTTAAAAATGAACACACAAGCCCCGGGGAGCCGACCGCAGACAAGAAATCCTTCCCGGAGGAGCGGGGTGCCCGAGGGGCGATCGGTGGGCACCCAGCTTGCCGCAGCCCGCCACGGTGCCCAGCCTTGGGGTGCCCTGGCCCGGCTTCCCCTCGGCTCCAGCCCCTTCCCCAGGCGTGTAAATCTCTTCTTTTATGTTAAAAAAAGAGAGAACATGATAAAAATACAAATGTCCCTAAAAGCATTATTATTATTACTGTAGTAGCAGTATTATGACTTCTCTCCAGATTGTCCAAAATTGTCTAAAGAGGGACTGCGGGGGCTGCCGAACCGCAGGGCCCCGGGGTGGCAGGGGTGTCCCCCTCGGCAGGAGGAGGAACAAGCACCCCGGGGACTTTTGGAGGGGTTCTGGTGCAGGTTCCCCCCCCGTGCAGCAGAGAAACCCCCCGGCGCACCTCGGGGGGCTCAGCGGGCGCCACCCGGGGGCGGCATGAACGCTCGGGGAGACGTGCCGGCCGCAGGGTGCACCGTGTGTCCGGGCCGGCACGCGCTGCGGCGCAGGGACGACGGTGACAGCGTGAAGCGGTCTCACGCGCCGAAACCGGGCTGCTGGCTGTGCGCAGCCCCCCCGGGGGGCGGCCCGTGGCCTCAGTGCTACCCGGGGGCTGCGGCTCGGGGCACCCTGCAGCGGGGTGTCCGCGCCCTCCCCACGGGTGCGGGAGGGGCGCAGGGTGGTGGGTGCCACGGGGGGAGCAGGAAGACTGAGGATGGGGGACCCCCCGCCTGGCTCGGTGCCGGTGGGCACCCGGCTGCCCTCGGGCTCGCTCTGGGTGCCGTGCCCTACCTGAGATGGCTGCGGAGGTGGCAGCACCCACCTCTCCCCTCCTCCGGGAGGGCTTGGGCGATGCCGCTGCGGGCAGAGGGAGCCGCGAGCCGGGAGGCTGACGGGGTTGAGGGGGGCACCCCGGGAACCCCCACGAGGACACACGCACGCTGGCCACCGCGTCCTCGCCTGGTGCCAGCCTCTGGGACACCACCCCCACCAAGGGGCATCGGTGTCACCTGCTGGGGACGGGCAGGGACACGTCACATCACACCCAGCGCTGCTGTGGTCCTGCCAGGACCCACGTCCGCCACGGCGAGCTACCGCCGACCCCGCCAGCGCAGGGCGGCGGGGACGACCCGCTGGGTGACACCCCCCCTTCCTCCCCCGCCAGGAGCTGCCCCGAGCCCCCGCGCCCCGGGGGGCTCCCGGTGGGTCTGTCCCCACGTTGGGGAGCCCCTGGTAGCCCGGGCAGGGGTCCGGCTCGTGCATCCCGGGGGGAGCCGGCGGGAAGGTGCGGGCATGGCGGGGATGCTCCTGGCCCCGCTCCTGCTGTGCTGGCAGGGCCAGGGGCGACGGCGCCCGCTCCATCCCTTATCCCCAGGGACCCCAGTGCTGGGCACGGGGCTCGCGGGGGTCCCGGGCCAGCCTGGCTGGGAGGGAACACTCCGGGGCTGGAGGCCAGGCTCTGCCCAGCCCCACGCGGACATGCCTGGGGTGGGGGTAACGGGGGGGAAGAGCTGGGGTGAGGGCAGGGTGGGGGGTCCCCATGTAGGGGGGCGAGCCCCAGGATGGGGTTATCGACCTCCCGCTCCCACCGAGCCTGAAGACAGAGGTAAAGCATCAAACCCGGCTGGCGGCAGTGCGCCAACGAGCCCGCTTTGGCTAACGAACTTGTGTCATGGCTTCCGATCCCAGGAGCCCGCGCCTGGCCCGGGGAAGGGGGATGCCCTCCCCCCTGGGTGCTCCCCACCGGCTGCCGGCCTCGCATGGCCGGGGGGCTCGGGGAGGGCGGCGGGGACGAGGCAGGGCATGGGGGGCTCTGTGGCCCCGCTCGGGTGAGGCTGGCGGCTCGGAGAGGTTTTATTGAGCTGACAGGAGAGGGGAGGTGGGGGCCCCTCTCGCACCCACAGCCTGGCCCCCTGAAACGGGGGGGGCAAGGCCGGGGAGGGGCAGAGGGGCTCCCAAGGAGCGGGGCTGGAAGCACTTGCAGGAGTCCTGCCCGCTGGCGGGGACGGGGGGTCATCGCTTCCGGCACCCTTCTCGGCCGGGGGTCCTGGGCAGCTGCGTGCCCCCCACGCCCCGGCACGGGGGAGAGGTGAAAGCGGGGGGCCGGGGGGCTCCGTCCCCCTCCTACCGCAGGGTCCCTGCCAGCCGGGCCGCTGTGCCGCCGGTGCCTCGGCGCCTCGCCGGGAGCTCCCCGGGGGGGCTGGGAAGGGGGACCCCCGGCCCCGCGGTCCTGGGGCGCTCAGGCCTTCAGCTGGTGCCACTGTGCCACCGCCTGCCGGGGACGGGCGATCATGTCCTTCCAGTGCTTCACCTCCCCGGGGCCGCTCTTCCAGGACAGGTAGATCTGGGGGAACAGGCGGACCTTGGACCCACGGCTCCGCTCCCGGCCCCCCCATCCCCATCCCACTCCCCGGCGCTGCCGCCATCACCACCGGCCTCCTCCCTCCGGCGCGTGCCGCGCGCACCCGCCCCGGGCTCCGCGCGGGGCCGGGTTATTTTTATCCATCGATTTTCCATACGGTGACGCGGAAAACCGCGTGTGCCAGCCCTGCCCGCGGCTGACAGCTCGGGGAGCCCGTGCCACCGCTTTGGCTGAGCGGATTGCCGTGCCGGAGCGGGGCTCGGAGACCCCACGGACCCCCGGCCGAGCCCTGCGCCGTGTCCCTGCTCTGCAGCCGGGGCCGGTGCCGCCGTGGGGGCGAGTCTGGCACCGCGGCACATCGGACTTGGATTTTCACCTCACCACAAACAGACTTTTGGCAGGTGGACATTCACCCCGGTGCTGGCCGTGCCGCAGCACGGCGCGGCGGGAGGCACGGGGCATCGCCGCGCTGGGTGGGGGCCAGCGCATCATCTCCCCACTTGTGCCGGGCGAGTCCTTGCCGCCACACACCGCGGCCGGGACCGGAGGTGGCCAGGGAAAGCCGGCACGAGGGGACCCCACCACGCTCCCCCTTCCTCCCCAGCTTGAGACAGCCCCGGCCGCCATCAGCCAGGGACCCGGCTGTCCCCCAGCTGCTGCCCCTCGGCAGGACACGCTGCCAGGGTCCCTCCGCCGCGCGCCGATGTCGTGGGACCCACCTTGCCGATGACATCGTTGCGGCTCAGCCTGTCCTTGTCCATGACGGTGATGACGATGGTCGTCTCGCGCAGCCGCTCTGTGGGGATGTCGAAGGCGAAGGACTCGTTGAAGACGGGGTTCAGGCACCGCTTCATGACCACCGTCTTCTTCTTCTCCACCCGCTTGTCCTTGTACATCAGCCACACCTTCACGTAGGGGTCTGGGGGGACAGGAGCTGCTCTCAGCCCCGGCTGGGCGTCGGGCAGCGATGCCCGCCGTGGCAGGAGCCGGAGCTCGTACCTGACGTGCCCCCGATGTCCATGGCTTTGAGGTTACGCGCTTTGATGATGTTCACCACGATGGAGTTGGCAGAGGGGTTGTAGCACAGCGAGAGCAGCAGCTCCCCACGGCTTCCCTGCGGGACCCACGGAGGCCGTTAGGTGGGCGCCCTCAGAACACCCACCCCTCGCCGTGGCACCCAGCCCTGATGGGGCACCCAAAGCCCCTCTGTCCCACCACAGGAGCGAGATGCTGGGCTGGGACCCCCCCTGAGCTGTCCCAAGGGTGGACTTCAGGGCTGCGCGGAAAATCAGGGCAGGAGGAAACGGGGCCATCCCCAGTGGGACGTTTTCCAGTCTTGCTGGAGGCGGGAGGAAAAGAAAACTTTCATTTTAGATCTACCTGAAACAGCTCTTTTTCACCAAAAATGAGACACTCGCTTTGGGCTACTTGGTGCCTTAATATAAAGATAAAGGTTTGGGAAGAGAAACCTCTCCATTGGATGTTGAACCTTCTCGCAAAGCAGAAAACGTCCCTGTTGGGACACCACAGGGACAAGGGGTAGCGTCCCCTCGAGGACTGTCTCCAGGGGGTGGGAGGGGGACCAGGGCCTTACGCTGCCGTCGCTGCACGGCTTCAGGTCCTTCCAGAAGGTCTGCATCTGGGTGAGGTCCACCTTGTTGAGGGGGATGGACACCTCCCCGATGGGATCGTTGCGGCTGAAGCGGTCATAGTCCAGGACCTGGAGGTACAGCACCCGCTGCACCACCTTCTCGTAGGGGAACCCTGTGCCAGAGATGGAGGCGATGAGGAGCCAACTTGGCCATGGTGAGCAGCACCCGGTGCCGGTGCTGCCTGGCCCTGCCCGCGCCGGTGGTGGCACCAGGCAGCGGACGGGAAGCGGACCATGGCACAAGTGGCTGGTGGCAGATTAATTCCCCTGTGTGCGCCCACCCATGGGTGTCTGCTGGGGTGGGGAAGGGGCCTCCCCACCACGTCCCCCTTATGGGACGCAGAGCAAACACCTCCAACCTGGCCTCGATGGCTTGGCCAAGCCATCTCGTCACCAACAGCCACCACACTGGCAGCTTCAGCTGAACCGATCCAGCCCAGGAGAGAGGACAGATGGTCCCACAACCGCTCCGCTTCCACCCCAGTCCACTCCAGTCCGTCCCAGCACCTACCTTCAAAGAGGAAGGTCTCGTTCCAGTGCGGGTTGAGGTTCTTCCGCTTCACCTTGGTCTCCAGCTTGTGCTTCTTGTCGGGGAGCAGGTAGATCTTGACAAAGGGGTCGCTGGTGCCGCTGAAGTCCTTGGCTGGCAGCTCCTGTGCCTTCATGATCTTGACGGTCAGAGTGGACTCCTGGAAGTTGTAGCCGACGCTGAACTGGATGCGGCCCAGGTTCTCCCGGCTGATGCCGTCGTGACCCTCGTCGTCCTCAGAGCCCGGGGAGAGCTGCAGCGGGGGGAGGAGGGCGGTGAGCGCGGTGCCGGGGAGCCGGTGGGGGACGACCCAGCGGGGTCTGCGCACCCTCGTCCCCCCCCCGTTTTGGCTCCCGAGCCCGGTTCGCACCAGCACCTGAAGCTTAGCCCCGCGAACTGTCAGAGGGCATCAGCCTCTCCCCGGCTGCCTGCCGCCGCCATCGCCTCCGAGGACTCCTGGCTCTGCGCCACGCATCCCGGGGACGCGGAGCGCCAATTAGCCAAATTCCTCCTGACAGCCCGTCCCTCACGTCTCCGGCACCGCTCCCTCGCGCCGGCCCGGGGGGACGGGCGCATCGCCTCGGCTGAGCCGGGGCCGTGCCAGCCGCGGCGCCCGGCTGCGGCGGGGACTTGGCAGAGCGGGCTGGGACGTGCCAGCGGGCTTGTGGCGCGGGGCGGGCGTGGGGAAGAGCCGGCGGGGGGGGCGCGAGGAGATGCCTGGGCAGCGCCCAAGGTGGGATGCCGTCCCAGGGGAGCCCGTCCCCAGCGCGCCCCATCCACCCACCATGAGCATTTCGCTGGTCAGGGAGTTGACCAGGTCGGAGACGGAGGAGCGTGGCTCCGTCTTGCGGTCGGACTCATCGTGTGGTGGCTGCCCGGGCACCGGTGCCGTGTTCACGGCCTTGCCGCCGGCTGGCAACCTGGGGAAAGAGAGGCAGCACCTTAGGGGAGAGGGGCCGAGAGCCGAGGGCGAGACAGCGAGGGGCTCCCCCGGACCCCCTCTCCTGGTGGGTGCTGCGCCAGCCCCTGGCAGAGGCTGGGATGCGGGCAGAGCCCGGCCGCGGGGACGCCCGGGGCTGCGCCGCCGCCGGCTGCGTGCCGCCCGCTGCAGCCCGCCGGCCGCCCCGCGCAGAGGGGCCCGGGCTGGTGCAGGCAGCCGGTTCTGCCTGCGCCGCCGCCAGGCAGGGCTGGGTGCCGGCCAGTGTCCTGGTACCCATGGCGCGTCACCTGGGAGCACGGCAGCGGGTCCCACGCTGCCCATGTGCCCCCCGGCTGCATCCTGGTGGCCACAGAGCCCGTGGCGATGGCACCTGGCCCCGTGGCTACCCAGTCCCCGCCAGCACCCACGGCTCCAGCTCTGCCTCACCCACGCGCAGCCCCTCGCCACCCCGGCGTGGGGCCGAGCGCGTAGTCTGGGCTCGGTGCCTGGTGCCAACCGCCCCCCTTTCCCTCTGCCACCGAGCCCTCCCCGGTGCCCCGCAGCCAGGACCGCTGCCCCGGCTGTGCCCGTGTGTCTCGGCAACGGCAGCCGGGAGCCGCGGCGGGCACGCAGCCGGAGCAGCGACGGAGGCGGGCGGGCACACGCCGGGGCCACGCTGCCGCGAGGCACGAGGACAACAGGGGACGCAGGCGCACGGCGGCAGGGACAGGGCGGCCCTGGGTGGCTCCCGCGGCGCCGACAGATGCGCGAGGGAGGGGACAAGCACGCAGACAGGCACCCCACGATGCGCCCCACGCTCCCACCCGCCGCGGCTCCCGCCCGAGTCGAGACACGGCGATAAACCAAGAGATGGACCAACGGGACACGCGCCGCGGCGGGCAGCACGCCGCCGGCACAGCCCCAGCGCCGCGGCCGGCTCAGCGGGCAAAGCCACAACGCATGCCACGCTGACACGCCAAGCACACGCAGACGCACGCCGACGGAGACGCGGGGGACACACACGCGCGCAGCGGCACGGGGCGGCCGCCCTCTCGCACACCTCCACACGCGCACGGCTCGTCCGCCCCGGCGGGACGGCACCCGGGGAGGGCCGGAGAGCCCGAGGTAGCTGGGGAGGCAAAATCAGGTTAAAAACGGAGCGAAAATGACGGCAGAGGAGCCAGCAAGAGGGATCGCTGGGCGAGGAGGTGCCGGCGCAGCCGTGGGTGCCGGGGCGGTGGCGCGCGCCGGCGGAGGTCGTGGACAGCGAGGGAGAGAGCGGGAAAGAGCAAGAGAGAGTAGGAGCAGCGTCGTCCACCACTGGCCTGCCGGGAGGGAAGGGGGAGAGAGGCGCAGGGCGGACGGACGGACAGCGGTTAGTCGCCGGGACAGGAGCCACGCCGAGGCGCCGGGCTGGAGCCTCCGGGGACGGGCTGGAAGGAAGAAGCTGAGAAACGGGGATGGAGGAGACGTTTCGCGGCCGGCAGCGCCGGGCGGGCAGGTGAGAGCGGAGGGTGCCGGAGCCCGTCCCCTCCGCCCGCCGAACCCCCCGCATGGCCCAGGGGGACGGGGAGCAGGGGGCAGCTGGCGGCGGGGAGGCCATGCGTGCGCCGCGATGCGTCTTTCGGGCCAGCGAGGCGGGGGGAAGCGGGGAGCAGGGTCCTGCTGCGGCACAGCCACCCCCCGCCCCGTGCCCGGCGCCCGGAGTCCCCCGTCCCCTCGCCCGGCACAGGGCAGCCGGCACGGTATGGCACGGCGGCCGGCGCTCCCGGCAGCGACCGGCTGCACGGCGCGACGCCGGGGAGGGGAGTGCTAAAAGATGGAGCGAAACCAAGCCGAGCAGGGTAAAAATAGCCGGTGGGCGAGAACGGTGCCAGTTCATTAACATGCCGAGCATGTGGGGAGGCAGCACCCGCCGGCTTCACACCTCCTCCCCGCTCCAGAGGGGATTAACGCCCCGCTCCCGGCGCCGCGGGGCCCCTCTGCTCCTGCCGGCTCTCGCCGGCGGCCGCGGCTGGGCTCTGGTGCCGGTATCGGCTGCGGTGCTGAGCCTTTGGCCCGCGGGGAAGGCGGGGAGCAGCCGGAGGCGGGGGGCTGTGCCGCGCCGCCACGCGGATGGCTCGGAGGAGAAAAGGGGTATCGCGTCCCCCCGAGCCTGTGGCGCTTGCTCTGCGCCCCAACAGCCTGGGGGCCGGAGCGAGGGCTGAGCGCCCGCCACCGCGGGGATGTCCCCGTGTCCCCAGGGTGTCGCCCACCCCACAGCGGGCTGCAGAACGGCCCCGCCGGGCCGGAGGTCCCGGCAGCGCGGCGCACGAGACGCGCGTCGGGATGGGACGCGGCTCGGCCGCCGAGGCGGCGGCGGCGGGGGGGCCCCCCGTGCCTGGCGGCCCCCGCGCCCCGTTCTCCTCCCGGCACAGGGGCTCTCCCCTGCCCTGCGCCCCGCTGCTGAGCGCGTGCCCCCCAGCATGCAGCCAGGGTGGGGGTCCGGCGGCCGGGGCTGGCAGGAGGGGGAGGGCGGGGAGGGAGGAGGAAGGGGTGGGGGTCCTCTCGGTGCCGCTGCTCCAGAGGCGGAACCGCGGGTGCCGGTGAGGGAGAGCCGCAGACGTTGCTGTGCCCGCTGCCCGCGGGGCCACCCTGTGCCGCTCCAACCTTCGCGCTCCACGAGGCCAGCCTCCTCCTCCTCCTCCTCCTCCTCCTCCACCCTGGGTGAGGCCCTCGTCTCCTTCTCCTGCGGGACTGCCCTCGTCCTCGCTCATACCTCTTGTCCCCCTGAGCGTTCGGCTGGTTCGGCTGCGTCCCAGCGGGTTGCAGGTCAGGGATATTGGCAAAGTCATCTTGCTCTGAGAGTCCCAAAACCAGGGATAACACCACCATCCGGCCTTCCCTGCCCGGGCGGCCCCGCCGGCAGCGGGAGAGAGAGAAAGAGAGAGAGGAGAACAGCGTCAGGCAGGGAACCGGCAGGAGCGGCGGCACCCCGCAGTCCCCCGGCGGCGAGGGGACCCCGGCTCTGCCCGCCGGCCCCTGCGCAGGAGACGATGTCCGCGGCGGGTGCGGAGGGCTGCGGGGAAAAAGGTGCCGGCTCCGGCGAGCCCGGCGCGCGCGGGTACTGCCGCCAGCCCTCTCCTCCACCGGTCCGGGTGGCGAGCGCGCCGAGGTCCTGCCGCGGTGGGAGAAGGTGCCCGGAGGGGCTGGGGACGGGGGACAGCGTGAAGGGAGCGAGGTCCCAGCATCCTTCCCTGGAGGAGGAGATGGTGCTGCCACGGCCGAGGCTCTTTGCCCGGCTCCGGCACCGCCGGTGCGGCCTCCCCAGGGCCCGTAACTGCATTTACACCGCGGCGCCAGGGAGGCAGGCGGGAGGGTAAACAGAATAAAGAGCAAAAGCAAAGTTAATGGCTTTGGAAAGTTGCGGTGGTAAATGGCAGCGGGTCCTCCGCGGGGACGCGGCACGCCGGCTCGGCACGTCTCGGCTCCGCGGCTGCTCCCCCCCCGCCAGTTAAGGCTGGAACCAGCACCGATGCTGGATAAAGCGGGAGGAACGTGACCCTCGGCATGGCTGATGAGCCGCACCTCGACATCGGGCAGCCGGCAAACGGGGCCAGCGAGGAGAGGGCAGAGCCGGCACGGTGCTGGGCAGGCAGAGCCGGCGGTGAGGAGCGGGGGTCACGGCCGGTGCCGCAGCTGGGAGGGGACCCCTGGGCAGCGACCCCGGGGTGCCTCTGCCTGCCCGCAGGAAGGTTCAACCCTCCCTCCAGGGCTGCCTGCGCAGGCAGGAGCGGGCAGCCGAGCCTGCGTCTCCCGGGGCCCTTCCCGCCCAACCCCGCCGCAGAAGGTGCTGCGCCGCCTCGCGCGAGGGCAGGATCAGGCCCGTCCCCGCCACCCCGAGTGCCACCAGCTTGCGGGGAGCGCGGCCGGGACCCGAGCATCCCCCCTCCCGGGGTGCCGGGGGGCAAATGGAGGCCAGGGGGGAGCCGGAGGACCCCGGGGTGGACGGAGGCAGGGGACCGGCTTTGCGGAGGCGTTACGACGTCACGTGCCGAGCTAACGGCGGCAGCGTGGGACTCGGGTCGGTCCTCGGCGCTCGAAAGCCAGCGCCGGTACGGGAGATAGGGCTAAGCCAGATTAAAGCTCCCCGGGCTCCGGCAGCTCCGAGCTGGCTGCCGCCGCGGCGTCCGGCCCCGGCGGAAGGCAGCCTGACGGGCAGCGGTACCGGGGCCGAGCAGACGGTCACCCCCGCGCGGGGGCCACCGCCGGCATGGCCGCCCACCCCCCCCCGCCGCCTGGGGCAATGTCGCTCCCCGGGGACGCCGCCGCCGGCCGCCCGGCGTGCCGGAGCGTCCCCGCGCTCCCCGGGGACCGAAGGGGGGACCCGAGCAGCCGCCCCAGCCGGCGACGCGGCGGGCGGTCCGCGGCAAAGCCGCGGCGCGCCGGGGGAGAGGGCGAGACCCTTCCCGGAGCCCCCGGGCCGGGGGAGCTGCCCCTGTGCCCCCGCGACGGGGCCGGAGGGGAGCCGGCGCGGCCGCCGTGCCAGCGTGAGCAGAGGAGAGAGCGACGGGGGGGAGCGACGCGCGGGGAGCGGCGGGGAGCGCAGACTTACAGGAAGGACTTCACGTCCAAGCCGCGGTTGCGGATTTGCCCCACCACATGGTCCCAGCTGCCGGGATTGGAGCGGCTCCGGCCGCCAGCCGTCCGATGCTTGGAGCCGGCGGCGATGCCCTGGCGCGCCTGGCCGCCGCGGGAGCCCCGGGGGTTGCCGGCGCCGCTGTGGGCCTGGAGGTGGCCCAGGCTCTGGCTGGTGGTGGGCTGGCTGCGGTTGGCGCGCTGGTGCTGGCTGAGGGGCTGCTGCAGGCTTTGCTGGCGCACGAGCGTGCGGGGCCTCTGGCATTTGGGGTCCCCTGCTGAGGTGGGGATATACTCAAGGGTAGTGGCTGTGGACAAGGTGGAGTCCTCGAAACTTAGGGAGAGGAAGGGCAGAGGGGAGGAGAGAAAGGAGAAGAAGGTGAAGGGGCAAAATTGGAGGAAGGAAAAGAAGAGCGTTAGAGAGAAGACGCCCCAGCGCAGGGAGCGCTCCGGCAGGGGCCAGCGGATGCGGCGACCGGTTCCTCTGCCTCTCGGCCTCGGCTCGGCCTCGCCGGCGGCACGGGGCTCTCGCGCCGCCGCCATCTCACCCGTCTTGGCTCCCGGGCGCCGTCCCGGGCTGCCGGGGGGGCTCAGCCGCGGCGCCCGGCCGGCCGGGTGCCCTCCCGCTCCCGCGGCTGCCGCGCAGCCGGCGCCTTCCCGGCACGCCGGCCGACCCCGTCTGCGAGCTAATTAGGCCGCTGCGTGAAGGCGAATCCCGCGGCGCCCGCTCACGTGCTGCCAGCCAGCCCGCCCCGTCCCCGTCCCTCCCAGCCCAGCACCCAGCCGCCAGCACCGCCGGGTCTCCGCGTCCCCCGTCTCGCGGGACCGTGCCGGCTGGGGGCTGGGACCCCCATGGTCGCGGCATGCCAGCAAGCCGGGCGTGCCCAGGGCCAAGCCAGGCTGCCGGCGGCGAGGGACCCCAGCGGGGCGGGGGTCCTGCCACGCTCCCAGCCCCCTGCTTGCGGCGGGCGATGGGACGCGGCCCCGGCGGGACCGGGAGCGTGGAGATGCCCAGCCTCGGGGGACCGGCTCTGTCCGGCCGGCGGAGAGGGAAGGGCAGGCGGGAGGCTGGTGCGGGAAGCGGCGGCGCCCGGCGCTGGCCATGCAGCCGGCCCCGCGCCGGCACGGCGGCACATGCGTGGCACGGCCCATGCAGCCAGGCAGAAGCCCCGGGCACGGCGCCGATGCCCGCGGTAGCCCGTGTGGCTCATGGCCGCAAGGCCAGGGGGTCCAGCCAGCCTGGCAAAAGCCCTTGGGGGTCCTCGATGCGTGAGGGTGGGGGCCCCCCCGGGACCACCGCCCCGCCTGGTACCGGGGAGTTGCCTTCAGCGGCAGCCGCTGACCTTACCCCGGTCCCCGCGCTGCCGGGGAGCCGGCTGAGACTGCGCGGGCGAAGCTGTGCCGTCGTGCATTGCCAGCAGCAGGGGACAGAGGGAAGGGGAAGGAAAAATAGCTTTTTAAAAAAAAAAAAAAAAAAGGGGTGAAGAGAGAGCGAAAGGTGAGAGAAAGGGGGGGGGAGGTTCAGAGGAGCGGAGAGCCGGGACGGATCCGGCCCCACGGCCGGGGCCAAAGGCACGTGGGGCAGCACCCAGGCGCCGCGCCGCCCTCCCCGCGCCTGCCGCCGCCCTCCTTTTGCTTTCCTATCGAATCCTAAATTAGTTCAATTTACAACCTCTCAGTCACAGGAAACTAAATCTGGCTCCGCTCGGCCCGGCGCCAGCTGGAGGCGCGCGCTCCCGCCGGCGCCGCGCCAGGCGGCAGCACGCCCTGCCCGCGCCCACCCAGGTGCCCCCGGTACCCGGGGAGGGGTACAGCAGCCGGACCCCCGGCACGGCCCCCCACGCGCGTCCCCGAACCCGAAGGCTCTGCGCAAAAGAGACGCTTCGCCGCCGACTTCCTCGTCCCCCTTAACCCTGCCCGGCACGCCGCGGCGGACGTCCACCCGTCGTCCGTCTGTCCGGCTCCCAGCCCCTCCGGGCTCTGGAGCCAGGATGGCAGAGCCCGTCCCCACGCCGGCGCTGGCACGGCCGCCGGCACAGCCCGGCTGTGAGTCAGCGGGAGCGGAGGTGCCGAGCGGCGCGCGGGCGCGCGTCCACGGCTCTCGGCACGGCAGCTGCGCGATGCCTTTTCAGAGCCGGCCTTCGCACATCCCGCCGGAGGAGCGCGGGCTCCCGGCGCGTTTCGCCTCTCCGCGGAGGCTGGGTACGGCTGAAGGCTGCGCAGCCCCTCCTCTTCCTCGCCTCTGCCTCTCGCCTCCCAGCAGCCGAGCCGGAGCGCACCAGCATCACGCCAAACGGGCGGCCACGGCTCCAAACCCCCAATCTTTGGGCTTCCAGGAGGCATTTGGGATTTGTCCAAGGCAGCAGGACCGGCCTTTCTCGTTTGAAAAGCTTTTCTCCCAGCTGACAAGGCTGGAAGAAGCAGCGGGGAGAGGCACGCCAGCCCCGGGAAGCACCTTTGCCGTCGCCACCGACTCTCCAAGGGTGCTGGGGCCACCGCCGGGACCCGCCGGCGGCTCAGCCGGCGGCACGGCCCTCGGGCTGCTGCGCCATCGGAGCCTGCTGCACCCCAGCACAGGGAACTGGAGCGGAGATTGGAAACGTAGGACGGAGCCCGCAGCCAGATAAATCACCGCCGTCTCCCCCGGCAAAGCTACGGTTGCTACCGGCAGCGGGGGGTCTTGCTGAGACCCCCACCCAGCTTGCCTGAGCCACGCAGAGCATGCCAAAGCTCTGGTTTTCCCCTAAATCTGATAAACCGCTGACTTTCCCCAACTCTTCCCCGGCATCGGGTGGTGGAGCCGCAAGTGAGGTGCCTGCGCCGGGTCTCGTGGCCGTGCCGTGGGTCAGGGGAGCGCCGTGGAGGGAAGAGACCGGCGATGCCGGGCACCGTCCCTGACGGCCGCACCCCGGGGACAGGGATGTGGTAGAGCAGCTCCTGCCTTTGGGCCATCGCCAGGACGGTGCCCCCGGGGACCTCACCGGGGATGCCGAGCTGCTTCCCACCGGCATCGGGCAAAGCCACCTTCGGCGCTGGAAATGTGCCGGGGACAGCACCCAAGGGCGCTCCTCCTGCCCGGCTGGGGCTGGAGCCCCGCAGCCCCCTCCTCCGCTCCCCCTGAGCCGAAACGCTGCCAAAGCGCCGCCGAAACGCTGCCGGGGGCCTGGGCAGCTCCTCGCCTCCCTCGGCACGGTGGGCCGGGGCATCCCTCGGCGGCCCCCGTCCGAGCGCAGCTCGCAGAGGGGAGCGGGCGCCCGGGCACGCTGGCGGCGCCGGGGGTCCGTGCCGCGGTGCCGTGCCGGACCGCGCGTGCTCACTCACTTGGACAGGCTGAGCTTCCCTGCGGCCAAGTGGCTCTGCACCGTGTGCCAGCGGCCTCGCGCCGCCTTCCCCGCGCCGGGCTCGCTGTGGGCAGAGACGCTGCTCCTCATGCCGTCCTCGCCGAGCCGCTGCTGCTCCCCGGGGCGGCCGTCGCGCTCCCCCGCCAACCCCGCGGCGGCCGACGCCGTCAGCTTGGCCCCTGATAACAGAGAGCCACTGGGCCGGGCCGGCGGCCGGAGCCCCCCAGACAGACACGAAGGGAGCCGGATGGACGGACGTGGGGGGGGAGGGGGAGGCGTTTGATAGGGGTGGGGGAGAGAGCCGGAGAGGGACAGACGGACAAGAGACAGACAGACAGACAGAGAGAGAGAGAGAGACATCAGCACTGCAAAAGAAAAGGGGTCCTGGCCGGGGGGTGCGCGGGAAAACCTCGGCAAAACCGTCCAAAATAGAGGCGGGGGAGGAAGGCGAGGGTCAGGGCGGGGGTCCCGCTCGCCGGCAGCCCAGCCCCGGGGGGAACCCGTCCCCGCGCCGAGGGGGTGCCCCCAACGCGCAACCCCGTCCTGCGCCGCCGCGGTGGGGGGGGACCCGCCGCGGCCCCGGCCGCCCCCGGGGGAGCGGGGAGGAGGGGTTGCTCGTCTCCATGGGGCTGCCCATGGGGTGGCGTGCGGGGAGCCCGGGAGGAGGAGGAGGAGGAGGAAAGCGAGTGGGTGCTTGGGTGCTGCCCATATACTCACTACGCGGAGCAAACCCAGTAAGGAGAGACTCACTTGAGGGAAAGCCGCGGATCACCGTACGGGGCGTAAGGTGAAATGTTTAGTATAAACTCCTTGGGAGGGTAGGAGCTCCATTTCTGCTGCACTGTGTTGTCATTGTTATTCCAAAAGTCTCTGTCTAGATCGCTACAGCGGCCGCAGACCAGGGGAGAAAGAAAAGGGAAATACAAGAGAAAGAAGCTGAATTCCTGCGAGAGGGGAGGAAAAGCAGCCCTCCGCCCCCGGAGCGCCGGGACCCTGCGGAGAGAGACGGGGCGCACGGCCGCCCGCCCCTCGGACGCCGACACACGGGCGGACGGAGCGGGGCAGAGCTGCGGAGAGACAGGAGCGGGCGGCCTGGGAAGGAGAGAAGGATGGTACGGGATTAGAGAGGTGCCAGCGAGCGCGGTGCCGGCGCGGCGTCCCCGGCACGCGTCTCCGTGCGTCCTCCGCATGCGCGTCCGTGCGTCCTCGCCTCCTCAGCAGCCAGGTCCTGGAAGCGCACGCTGCTTGGTTAACCGTAACGCTGCTGCGTGTCGGAGACCCCTCCGGGGCCCCTCGTGCCGAACCAGCCCGCTGCCGGCACGGAGCCGGAACCTCCCGGCCCCGGTGAGCCGCCCGCTGCGTGCCAGGGGCTGCGGAGCCGAGCAGCTCCCCGCCGGCGCTGGGGGACTTGGAAAGCCGCCAGCGCCCGGCCCTCGCGCCCCTCGTCGGTGCTTGCCTGCGGCTCCGGCTTGAGCCCGGCTGCGCGGACCCTGCCGGCGCTGGGGAGGCAGAGCCGTGTGTGCCATGTGTGAGACGCCCCAGCTCCGCTCTCCCCTCCCGGCCCGCGGTCTGCGGAGCTGCACCGGCCACGCTCGCAGTGGGCCCAGGGAGGGCTTCGTCAGCGGGGCAGGGCCGGGGCGTCCCTGGGGACGCCGGCACTGAGGTCCCCATGGCTCCCTCCGGCCGTGCCCGCAGCTCGGTGGGTGAGCCGGGGGGGGATAGCCGAGGGTCCCGGAGGGACCCACCAGCTCTCCCACTGGGGCTGGGGGACCTGGGGACACCTCTGCCCCGACCACGGGGACCATCACCAGGCAGCTGCAGGAGGAGCAGGGATTGGCGACGCTTTGGCACGACGGTGGGGACCACCCACCGCGGCCCTCACTGCCCCCGGCACAGAGCCGGGCAAGCAGCCGCTGCCAAACTCGCTCTGCCGGGGCCGGGCTGGGCACGGACCCTCCTCGCTGGGAGCAGAGGGACGGCCGCCCCCGTCCCCAAGGAGGGACCTCCCCGCTGCCGGGGGGGACGGCACCGATCCGGCACGCATCCCCGCGCGGGCAGGGCACCCGCGCCTGGAGGACGGCGTGCGGCAAAGGGCAGGGTGCTGCGCGGGCTGCGGCCGTGCCGGACCCACGGGCGGAGAGGCTCCCGGTGCCGCAGCCCCCTGCCCCTCTCCCCCCTACCCTGGCACCTACTTGATGGTTTTCTTTTCACTGCGGCCTCGGCTGGAGTCCGGGGTTCCCACGGTCTCCAGGGAAGTCTTGTAACGCTTACCCTGCGGAGGGGAGAGAGGGGTCAGGGGACGGCAGGGACACCCCCACCGCACCGGCGGCCGCAGAACACCGCGGCAGAGGACGGGGCTGGGAGCCGCACCCCCGTCAGCTGGAGGGTTTGACCTGGATTTTGCCCTTTTCCCTTTCAGCCTCCCGGTCGCCGGGCTCCATCCCAGTAAAACTCCCGATAGCTTCATCCCCTGGACTCTACGAGCCAGCAAAGGCAGCGGGGAGGTGCCGGCCGGGCTGCCCTGGCTCCTGGGCACCGTCCCCAGGGTGGGCAGGGGGGCTCGTGCCCTGGGCTGCCCCAAGGACGAGGCCACCGCCTGCATACACTTCCACAGCCTCACCGGGAGAGGAGCGGGTAATTTTAGTCTTAATTGAACCTGAATTAATTGAGTTCACCTTCCCCACCGAAGGGGAAGAGCTGCCACCTGATAACGAAGCAGGCGCTCGCTCCTAACTGGGGCTCGTAATCAGGGCACTGCGCTGCCATTTCCGACGGCAGCTTCAGCCTGCTGCCGATCCAGGGCGGCCGGGAGCGCAATTAATGACAATTAACGAACAATTAGGACTGCTCGGCGCAGGTGCGGGGAGGCAGAGGCGGGCTGGCAGCAGCTGCCGGAGCGAGCTGGGGCTGCGGAGCCGGGAGCCCGCCCCGAGCCCCGCGCCCGGCGTTGTCCCCGGCCGGCCACGGCACAGGGACCGCGGGGACGCGGCGGCAGCGCCTGCCGGCCCGGGGCCGCCGTGCGGGCGCAGAGCGGGTTTGGCCGTGGTTCCCACGCGGCCGTTCCGGCTCCGCACGCTGCCGAGGGCCGGCCGGGACGCGCCTTGCCATTCCCAGCCCGAACGCCTTCCCGGCCAAGTTATACTCGCTTGTTCCTCTGCCGGCTTCGTCCTTCGGCCCAGCCGGCCCTTCCCCTCCCCGGCGCTTGACCCCGGCCAGCCTGCCCCTCCCCGGGTGGCACCAGCCGGGTTCGGAAGCCCCTTCCCACTCCCTTCCTCGCCTCCCCACACGCTGCGGCAGCTCCCACCGCCCCGCCGCTGCCTCGTCCCCGGCCGGACCCCCGTGCCGCGCCCCGGGGGAGCGCTGCCTTCCCACAGCTCGGGGGGCAGCCGCCGGGGCGGGCACCTCCCGCGCGGGAAGAGCCGCCGCCGTCGCAGCG